>NC_060957.1:2201597-2211597 GCF_910589235.1 Vespa crabro
AGTCCTATTATTCCTGTTGATACTATTCCATTTAGTATTGTTATTATTATTATTATTATTATTATTATTATTATTATTACTATTGTTATAATTATTATTATAATAATTATTATGATTATTCTTGTTATTCTAATTCTTGTTATTACTATTATTATTGTTTTTCTTGTTATGATTATTCTTGTTATTATTATACTTTAAAATATTATTCTTGTTATTATTATTATTAATATTATAATTATTATTCTTGTTACTATTATTTTAAGTATATCTATTTTTGTCATTATTATTCTTCTTATTATTATTATTATTATTGATATTATTATTATTGTTATTGTAAATGATATTGTTATTATTATTGTTATTGTTATTTTTATTGTTATTGTTATTGTTATTGTTATTGTTATTGTTATTGTTATTGTTATAGTTATTGTTATTGTTATTGTTATTGTTATTGTTATTGTTATTAATATTGATATTGTTATAGTTATTGTTATTTTTATTGTTATTGTAACTGTTATTGTTATTGTTATCATTATTAATGTTATTGTTATTGTTATTGTTATTGTTATTGTTATTAATATTATTGTTATTATTATAATTAATATTATTATTTTTATTATTATTCTTGTTATTCTTATTCTTGTTATTACCATTATTATTGTAACTATTGTTATGACTACTCTTGTTATTATTAACGATATTATTAATCATGTTATTATTATTATTATTCTTGTTATTTTTATTATTATTACACTTTCATTATTTTTCTTATTATTATTATTATTATTATTATTATTATTATTATTATTATTATTATTATTATTCTTGATAATATTGTTCTTGTTATTAATATTATTATTATTATATTTATTAATCTTGTTACTTTTATTAATATTATATCTATTTTTGTTATTATTATTCTTTTTATTAATAATATTATTAATGTTACTATTATTATTGTTATCGTTATAATTAATGTTATTTTTATTGTTATTGTAACTGTTATTGTTATTGTTATTGTTATTGCTATTGTTATTGTTATTGTTATTTTATTGTTATGGTTATTGTTATTAATATTATTGTTACTATTAAAATTAGTATTATTATTTATATTATTATTCTTGTTATTCTTATTCTTGTTATTACCATTATTATTGTAACTATTGTTATGAGTACTCTTGTTATTATTAATAATATTATTATTCATGTTATTATTATTATTATTCTTGCTATTTTTATTATTATTACTCTTTCATTATTTTACTTATTATTATTATTATTATTATTGTTATTATTATTTTTATTATTATTATTCTTGATAATATTATTCTTGATATTAATCTTATTATTATTATATTTATTATTCTTGTTACTGTTATTAATATTATATCTATTATTGTTATTATTATTCTTTTTATTAATATTATTATTATTGTTACTATGATTATTGTTATCGATACTATTAATGTTATTATTACTGTTATTGTTATTGTTTTTGTTACTGTTATGGTTATTGTTATTGTTATTGTTATTGTTATTGTTATAGTTATTGTTATTTTTATTGTTATTGTAACTGTTATTGTTATTGTTATCATTATTATTGTATTGTTATTGTTATTGTTATTGTTATTGTTATTGTTATTGTTATTGTTATTGTTATTGTTATTGTTATTGTTATTGTTATTGTTATTTTTATTGTTATTGTTATTGTTATTGTTATTGTTATTGATATTGTTATTGTTATTGTTATTGTTATTTTTATTGTTATTGTTATTTTTATTATTATTGTTACTGTTCTTGTTATCGTTAGTATTATAATTATTATTGTTATTATTATTATCATTATTATTATTATTAGTCTTATTATTCCTGTTGATACTATTCCATTTAGTATTGTTATTATTATTATTATTATTATTATTATTATTATTATTATTATTATTATTATTATTATTATAATTATTATTATAATAATTATTATGATTATTCTTGTTATTCTAATTCTTGTTATTACTATTATTATTGTTTTTCTTGTTATGATTATTCTTGTTATTATTATACTTTAAAATATTATTCTTGTTATTATTATTATTAATATTATAATTATTATTCTTGTTACTATTATTTTTAGTATATCTATTTTTGTCATTATTATTCTTCTTATTATTATTATTATTATTGATATTATTATTATTGTTATTGTAAATGATATTGTTATTATTATTGTTATTGTTATTTTTATTGTTATTGTTATTGTTATTGTTATTGTTATTGTTATTGTTATAGTTATTGTTATTGTTATTGTTATTGTTATTGTTATTGTTATTATTATTGATATTGTTATTGTTATTGTTATTGTTATTGTTATTGATATTGTTATTGTTATTGTTATTGTTATTGTTATTGTTATTGTTATTGTTATTGTTATTGTTATTAATATTATTGTTATTATTATAATTAATATTATTATTTTTATTATTATTCTTGTTATTCTTATTCTTGTTATTACCATTATTATTGTAACTATTGTTATGACTACTCTTGTTATTATTAATAATATTATTAATCATGTTATTATTATTATTATTCTTGTTATTTTTATTATTATTACACTTACATTATTATTCGTATTATTATTATTATTATTATTATTATTATTATTATTATTATTCTTGATAATATTGTTCTTGTTATTAATATTATTATTATTATATTTATTAATCTTGTTACTTTTATTAATATTATATCTATTTTTGTTATTATTATTCTTTTTATTAATAATATTATTAATGTTACTATTATTATTGTTATCGTTATAATTAATGTTATTTTTATTGTTATTGTAACTGTTATTGTTATTGTTATTGTTATTGTTATTGTTATTGTTATTGTTATTTTATTGTTATGGTTATTGTTATTAATATTATTGTTACTATTAAAATTAGTATTATTATTTATATTATTATTCTTGTTATTCTTATTCTTGTTATTACCATTATTATTGTAACTATTGTTATGAGTACTCTTGTTATTATTAATAATATTATTATTCATGTTATTATTATTATTATTCTTGCTATTTTTATTATTATTACTCTTTCATTATTTTTCTTATTATTATTATTATTATTATTGTTATTATTATTTTTATTATTATTATTCTTGATAATATTATTCTTGATATTAATCTTATTATTATTATATTTATTATTCTTGTTACTGTTATTAATATTATATCTATTATTGTTATTATTATTCTTTTTATTAATATTATTATTATTGTTACTATGATTATTGTTATCGATACTATTAATGTTATTATTACTGTTATTGTTATTGTTATTGTAACTGTTATTGTTATTGTTATCATTATTATTGTATTGTTATTGTTATTGTTTTTGTTATTGCTATTGTTATTGTTATTGTTATTGTTATTGTTATTTTTATTGTTATTGTTACTGTTACTGTTATTGTTATTTTTATTGTTATTGTTACTGTTACTGTTATTGTTATCATTATTATTATTATTGTTATTATTATTCTTGTTATTATTATTATTATTATTATTATTATTGTTAATACTCTTTTTATTATTATTCTTGCTATTGTTATTGTAATTATACTAGTTATTATGAACCTTGTTATTATATTAATTATTATTATTATTATTGTTATTATTATACGTGTAATTATTATTCTTTCTATTATCATTCTTGTTATTATTCTCATAATAATTATTATTATTATCATACTTCCTATTATTATTCTTGTTTTCATTATTATTATTATTATTATTATTATTATTCTTGTTATTATTATTCCCGTTACTACTATTAATATTGGTATTATTATTAATCTTTTTATTATTATTATTATTATTATTATTATTCTTGTTACTATTATTATTAGTATATCTATTATTGTCATTATTATTCTTGTTATTATTATTATTAATATTGATATTATTATAATTGTTATTGTTAATGTTATTGTTATTATTATTGTTATTGTTATTGTTATTGTTATTGTTATTGTTATTGTTATTGTTATTGTTATTGTTATTGTTATTGTTATTGATATTGTTATTGTTATTGATATTGTTATTGTTATTGTTATTGTTATTAATATTATTGTTATTATTATAATTAATATTATTATTTTTATTATTATTCTTGTTATTCTTATTCTTGTTATTACTATTATTATTGTAACTATTGTTATGACTATTCTTGTTATAATTAATAATATTATTATTCATGTTATTATTATTATTATTATTGTTATTTTTATTATTATTACTCTTTCATTATTATTATTATTATTATTATTATTATTATTATTATTATTATTATTATTATTATTATTATTATTATTATTATTATTATTATTATTATTATTATTATTCTTTATAATATTATTCTTGTTTTTAATATTATTATTATTATATTTATTATTCTTGTTACTTTTATTAATATTATATCTATTTTTGTTATTATTATTCTTTTTATTAATATTATTATTATTGTTACTATTATTATTGTTATCGTTATTATTATTGTTATTATTATTGTTATTGTTATTGTTTTTGTTACTGTTATTGTTATTGTTATCATTATTAATGTTATTGTTATTGTTATTGTTATTGTTATTGTTATTAATATTATTGTTATTATTATAATTAATATTATTATTTTTATTATTATTCTTGTTATTCTTATTCTTGTTATTACCATTATTATTGTAACTATTGTTATGACTACTCTTGTTATTATTAATGATATTATTAATCATGTTATTATTATTATTATTCTTGTTATTTTTATTATTATTACACTTACATTATTATTCGTATTATTATTATTATTATTATTATTATTATTATTATTATTATTATTATTCTTGATAATATTGTTCTTGTTATTAATATTATTATTATTATATTTATTAATCTTGTTACTTTTATTAATATTATATCTATTTTTGTTATTATTATTCTTTTTATTAATAATATTATTAATGTTACTATTATTATTGTTATCGTTATAATTAATGTTATTTTTATTGTTATTGTAACTGTTATTGTTATTGTTATTGTTATTGCTATTGTTATTGTTATTGTTATTTTATTGTTATGGTTATTGTTATTAATATTATTGTTACTATTAAAATTAGTATTATTATTTATATTATTATTCTTGTTATTCTTATTCTTGTTATTACCATTATTATTGTAACTATTGTTATGAGTACTCTTGTTATTATTATTAATATTATTATTCATGTTATTATTATTATTATTCTTGCTATTTTTATTATTATTACTATTTCATTATTTTACTTATTATTATTATTATTATTATTGTTATTATTATTTTTATTATTATTATTCTTGATAATATTATTCTTGATATTAATCTTATTAATATTATATTTATTATTCTTGTTACTGTTATTAATATTATATCTATTATTGTTATTATTATTCTTTTTATTAATATTATTATTATTGTTACTATGATTATTGTTATCGATACTATTAATGTTATTATTACTGTTATTGTTATTGTTTTTGTTACTGTTATGGTTATTGTTATTGTTATTGTTATTGTTATTGTTATAGTTATTGTTATTTTTATTGTTATTGTAACTGTTATTGTTATTGTTATCATTATTATTGTATTGTTATTGTTATTGTTTTTGTTATTGCTATTGTTATTGTTATTGTTATTGTAACTGTTATTGTTATTGTTATCATTATTATTGTATTGTTATTGTTATTGTTATTGTTATTTTTATTGTTATTGTTACTGCTACTGTTATTGTTATCATTATTATTATTATTGTTATTATTATTCTTGTTATTATTATTATTATTATTATTATTATTGTTAATACTCTTTTTATTATTATTCTTGCTATTGTTATTGTAATTATACTAGTTATTATGAACCTTGTTATTATATTAATTATTATTATTATTATTGTTATTATTATACGTGTAATTATTATTCTTGTTATTATCATTCTTGTTATTATTCTCATAATAATTATTATTATTATCATACTTCCTATTATTATTCTTGTTTTCATTATTATTATTATTATTATTATTATTATTCTTGTTATTATTATTCCCGTTACTACTATTAATATTGTTATTATTATTAATCTTTTTATTATTATTATTATTATTATTATTATTCTTGTTACTATTATTATTAGTATATCTATTATTGTCATTATTATTCTTGTTATTATTATTATTAATATTGATATTATTATAATTGTTATTGTTAATGTTATTGTTATTATTATTGTTATTGTTATTGTTATTGTTATTGTTATTGTTATTGTTATTGTTATTGTTATTGATATTGTTATTGTTATTGTTATTGTTATTGTTATTGTTATTGTTATTGTTATTGTTATTGTTATTGTTATTGTTATTGTTATTGTTATTGATATTGTTATTGTTATTGTTATTGTTATTGTTATTGTTATTGTTATTGTTATTGTTATTGTTATTGTGATTAATATTATTGTTATTATTATAATTAATATTATTATTTTTATTATTATTCTTGTTATTCTTATTCTTGTTATTACCATTATTATTGTAACTATTGTTATGACTATTCTTGTTATAATTAATAATATTATTATTCATGTTATTATTATTATTATTATTGTTATTTTTATTATTATTACTCTTTCATTATTATTCTTATTATTATTATTATTATTATTATTATTATTATTATTATTATTATTATTATTATTATTATTATTATTATTATTATTATTATTATTATTATTATTATTATTATTATTCTTTATAATATTATTCTTGTTTTTAATATTATTATTATTATATTTATTATTCTTGTTACTATTACTAATATTATATCTATTTTTGTTATTATTATTCTTTTTATTAATATTATTATTATTGTTACTATTATTATTGTTATCGTTATTATTATTGTTATTATTATTGTTATTGTTATTGTTTTTGTTACTGTTATTGTTATTGTTATTGTTATTGTTTTTGTTATTGTTATTGTTATTGTTATTATTACTGTTATTGTTATTGTTATTGTTATTTTTATTGTTATTGTTACTGTTACTGTTATTGTTATCATTATTATTATTATTGTTATTATTATTCTTGTTATTATTATTATTATTATTATTATTGTTAATTCTATTTTTATTATTATTCTTGCTATTGTTATTGTAATTATACTAGTTATTATGAACCTTGTTATTATATTTATTATTATTATTATTATTGTTATTATTATACGTGTAATTATTATTCTTGTTATTATCATTCTTGTTATTATTCTCCTAATAATTATTATTATTTTCATACTTCCTATTATTATTCTTGTTCTTATTATTATTATTATTATTATTATTCTTGTTATTATTATTCCCGAAACTACTATTAATATTGCTATTATTATTAATCTTGTTATTATTATTATTATTATTATTATTCTTGTTACTATTATTATTAGTATATCCATTTTTGTCATTATTATTCTTGTTATTATTATTATTATTATCGATATTATTATTATTGTTATTGTTATTGTTATTGTTATTGTTATTGTTATTGTTATTGTTATTGTTATTGTTATTGTTATTGTTATTGTTATTGTTATTGTTATTGTTATTTTTATTGTTATTGTTATTGTTATTGTTATTGTTATTGTTATTGTTATTGTTATTGTTATTTTTATTGTTATTGTTATTTTTATTATTATTGTTACTGTTCTTGTTATCGTTAGTATTATAATTATTATTGTTATTATTATTATCATTATTATTATTATTAGTCTTATTATTCCTGTTGATACTATTCCATTTAGTATTGTTATTATTATTATTATTATTATTATTATTATTATTATTATTATTATTACTATTGTTATAATTATTATTATAATAATTATTATGATTATTCTTGTTATTCTAATTCTTGTTATTACTATTATTATTGTTTTTCTTGTTATGATTATTCTTGTTATTATTATACTTTAAAATATTATTCTTGTTATTATTATTATTAATATTATAATTATTATTCTTGTTACTATTATTTTAAGTATATCTATTTTTGTCATTATTATTCTTCTTCTTATTATTATTATTATTGATATTATTATTATTGTTATTGTAAATGATATTGTTATTATTATTGTTATTGTTATTTTTATTGTTATTGTTATTGTTATTGTTATTGTTATTGTTATTGTTATTGTTATAGTTATTGTTATTGTTATTGTTATTGTTATTGTTATTGTTATTATTATTGTTATTGTTATAGTTATTGTTATTTTTATTGTTATTGTAACTGTTATTGTTATTGTTATCATTATTAATGTTATTGTTATTGTTATTGTTATTGTTATTGTTATTAATATTATTGTTATTATTATAATTAATATTATTATTTTTATTATTATTCTTGTTATTCTTATTCTTGTTATTACCATTATTATTGTAACTATTGTTATGACTACTCTTGTTATTATTAACGATATTATTAATCATGTTATTATTATTATTATTCTTGTTATTTTTATTATTATTACACTTACATTATTATTCGTATTATTATTATTATTATTATTATTATTATTATTATTATTATTATTCTTGATAATATTGTTCTTGTTATTAATATTATTATTATTATATTTATTAATCTTGTTACTTTTATTAATATTATATCTATTTTTGTTATTATTATTCTTTTTATTAATAATATTATTAATGTTACTATTATTATTGTTATCGTTATAATTAATGTTATTTTTATTGTTATTGTTATTGTTATTGTTATTGTTATTGTTATTGCTATTGTTATTGTTATTGTTATTTTATTGTTATGGTTATTGTTATTAATATTATTGTTACTATTAAAATTAGTATTATTATTTATATTATTATTCTTGTTATTCTTATTCTTGTTATTACCATTATTATTGTAACTATTGTTATGAGTACTCTTGTTATTATTAATAATATTATTATTCATGTTATTATTATTATTATTCTTGCTATTTTTATTATTATTACTCTTTCATTATTTTACTTATTATTATTATTATTATTATTGTTATTATTATTTTTATTATTATTATTCTTGATAATATTATTCTTGATATTAATCTTATTATTATTATATTTATTATTCTTGTTACTGTTATTAATATTATATCTATTATTGTTATTATTATTCTTTTTATTAATATTATTATTATTGTTACTATGATTATTGTTATCGATACTATTAATGTTATTATTACTGTTATTGTTATTGTTTTTGTTACTGTTATGGTTATTGTTATTGTTATTGTTATTGTTATTGTTATAGTTATTGTTATTTTTATTGTTATTGTAACTGTTATTGTTATTGTTATCATTATTATTGTATTGTTATTGTTATTGTTATTGTTATTGTTATTGTTATTGTTATTGTTATTGTTATTGTTATTGTTATTGTTATTGTTATTGTTATTGTTATTGTTATTTTTATTGTTATTGTTATTGTTATTGTTATTGTTATTGATATTGTTATTGTTATTGTTATTGTTATTTTTATTGTTATTGTTATTTTTATTATTATTGTTACTGTTCTTGTTATCGTTAGTATTATAATTATTATTGTTATTATTATTATCATTATTATTATTATTAGTCTTATTATTCCTGTTGATACTATTCCATTTAGTATTGTTATTATTATTATTATTATTATTATTATTATTATTATTATTATTATTATTATTACTATTGTTATAATTATTATTATAATAATTATTATGATTATTCTTGTTATTCTAATTCTTGTTATTACTATTATTATTGTTTTTCTTGTTATGATTATTCTTGTTATTATTATACTTTAAAATATTATTCTTGTTATTATTATTATTAATATTATAATTATTATTCTTGTTACTATTATTTTTAGTATATCTATTTT
>NC_060957.1:2216597-2261597 GCF_910589235.1 Vespa crabro
TATTGTAACTGTTATTGTTATTGTTATCATTATTATTGTATTGTTATTGTTATTGTTATTGTTATTGTTATTGTTATTGTTATTGTTATTGTTATTGTTATTGTTATTGTTATTGTTATTGTTATTGTTATTGTTATTTTTATTGTTATTGTTATTGTTATTGTTATTGTTATTGATATTGTTATTGTTATTGTTATTGTTATTTTTATTGTTATTGTTATTTTTATTATTATTGTTACTGTTCTTGTTATCGTTAGTATTATAATTATTATTGTTATTATTATTATCATTATTATTATTATTAGTCTTATTATTCCTGTTGATACTATTCCATTTAGTATTGTTATTATTATTATTATTATTATTATTATTATTATTATTATTATTATTATTACTATTGTTATAATTATTATTATAATAATTATTATGATTATTCTTGTTATTCTAATTCTTGTTATTACTATTATTATTGTTTTTCTTGTTATGATTATTCTTGTTATTATTATACTTTAAAATATTATTCTTGTTATTATTATTATTAATATTATAATTATTATTCTTGTTACTATTATTTTTAGTATATCTATTTTTGTCATTATTATTCTTCTTATTATTATTATTATTATTGATATTATTATTATTGTTATTGTAAATGATATTGTTATTATTATTGTTATTGTTATTTTTATTGTTATTGTTATTGTTATTGTTATTGTTATTGTTATTGTTATAGTTATTGTTATTGTTATTGTTATTGTTATTGTTATTGTTATTATTATTGATATTGTTATTGTTATTGTTATTGTTATTGTTATTGATATTGTTATTGTTATTGTTATTGTTATTGTTATTGTTATTGTTATTGTTATTGTTATTGTTATTAATATTATTGTTATTATTATAATTAATATTATTATTTTTATTATTATTCTTGTTATTCTTATTCTTGTTATTACCATTATTATTGTAACTATTGTTATGACTACTCTTGTTATTATTAATAATATTATTAATCATGTTATTATTATTATTATTCTTGTTATTTTTATTATTATTACACTTACATTATTATTCGTATTATTATTATTATTATTATTATTATTATTATTATTATTCTTGATAATATTGTTCTTGTTATTAATATTATTATTATTATATTTATTAATCTTGTTACTTTTATTAATATTATATCTATTTTTGTTATTATTATTCTTTTTATTAATAATATTATTAATGTTACTATTATTATTGTTATCGTTATAATTAATGTTATTTTTATTGTTATTGTAACTGTTATTGTTATTGTTATTGTTATTGCTATTGTTATTGTTATTGTTATTTTATTGTTATGGTTATTGTTATTAATATTATTGTTACTATTAAAATTAGTATTATTATTTATATTATTATTCTTGTTATTCTTATTCTTGTTATTACCATTATTATTGTAACTATTGTTATGAGTACTCTTGTTATTATTAATAATATTATTATTCATGTTATTATTATTATTATTCTTGTTATTTTTATTATTATTACTCTTTCATTATTTTACTTATTATTATTATTATTATTATTGTTATTATTATTTTTATTATTATTATTCTTGATAATATTATTCTTGATATTAATCTTATTATTATTATATTTATTATTCTTGTTACTGTTATTAATATTATATCTATTATTGTTATTATTATTCTTTTTATTAATATTATTATTATTGTTACTATGATTATTGTTATCGATACTATTAATGTTATTATTACTGTTATTGTTATTGTTACTGTTATTGTTATTGTTATTGTTATCATTATTATTGTATTGTTATTGTTATTGTTTTTGTTATTGCTATTGTTATTGTTATTGTTATTGTTATTGTTATTTTTATTGTTATTGTTACTGTTACTGTTATTGTTATTTTTATTGTTATTGTTACTGTTACTGTTATTGTTATCATTATTATTATTATTGTTATTATTATTCTTGTTATTATTATTATTATTATTATTATTATTGTTAATACTCTTTTTATTATTATTCTTGCTATTGTTATTGTAATTATACTAGTTATTATGAACCTTGTTATTATATTAATTATTATTATTATTATTGTTATTATTATACGTGTAATTATTATTCTTTTTATTATCATTCTTGTTATTATTCTCATAATAATTATTATTATTATCATACTTCCTATTATTATTCTTGTTTTCATTATTATTATTATTATTATTATTATTATTCTTGTTATTATTATTCTCGTTACTACTATTAATATTGGTATTATTATTAATCTTTTTATTATTATTATTATTATTATTATTATTCTTGTTACTATTATTATTAGTATATCTATTATTGTCATTATTATTCTTGTTATTATTATTATTAATATTGATATTATTATAATTGTTATTGTTAATGTTATTGTTATTATTATTGTTATTGTTATTGTTATTGTTATTGTTATTGTTATTGTTATTGTTATTGTTATTGTTATTGTTATTGTTATTGATATTGTTATTGTTATTGATATTGTTATTGTTATTGTTATTGTGATTAATATTATTGTTATTATTATAATTAATATTATTATTTTTATTATTATTCTTGTTATTCTTATTCTTGTTATTACCATTATTATTGTAACTATTGTTATGACTATTCTTGTTATAATTAATAATATTATTATTCATGTTATTATTATTATTATTATTGTTATTTTTATTATTATTACTCTTTCATTATTATTATTATTATTATTATTATTATTATTATTATTATTATTATTATTATTATTATTATTATTATTATTATTATTATTATTATTATTATTATTATTATTCTTTATAATATTATTCTTGTTTTTAATATTATTATTATTATATTTATTATTCTTGTTACTTTTACTAATATTATATCTATTTTTGTTATTATTATTCTTTTTATTAATATTATTATTATTGTTACTATTATTATTGTTATCGTTATTATTATTGTTATTATTATTGTTATTGTTATTGTTTTTGTTACTGTTATTGTTATTGTTATCATTATTAATGTTATTGTTATTGTTATTGTTATTGTTATTGTTATTAATATTATTGTTATTATTATAATTAATATTATTATTTTTATTATTATTCTTGTTATTCTTATTCTTGTTATTACCATTATTATTGTAACTATTGTTATGACTACTCTTGTTATTATTAATGATATTATTAATCATGTTATTATTATTATTATTCTTGTTATTTTTATTATTATTACTCTTACATTATTATTCGTATTATTATTATTATTATTATTATTATTATTATTATTATTATTATTATTCTTGATAATATTATTCTTGTTATTAATATTATTATTATTATATTTATTAATCTTGTTACTTTTATTAATATTATATCTATTTTTGTTATTATTATTCTTTTTATTAATAATATTATTAATGTTACTATTATTATTGTTATCGTTATAATTAATGTTATTTTTATTGTTATTGTAACTGTTATTGTTATTGTTATTGTTATTGCTATTGTTATTGTTATTGTTATTTTATTGTTATGGTTATTGTTATTAATATTATTGTTACTATTAAAATTAGTATTATTATTTATATTATTATTCTTGTTATTCTTATTCTTGTTATTACCATTATTATTGTAACTATTGTTATGAGTACTCTTGTTATTATTAATAATATTATTATTCATGTTATTATTATTATTATTCTTGCTATTTTTATTATTATTACTCTTTCATTATTTTACTTATTATTATTATTATTATTATTGTTATTATTATTTTTATTATTATTATTCTTGATAATATTATTCTTGATATTAATCTTATTATTATTATATTTATTATTCTTGTTACTGTTATTAATATTATATCTATTATTGTTATTATTATTCTTTTTATTAATATTATTATTATTGTTACTATGATTATTGTTATCGATACTATTAATGTTATTATTACTGTTATTGTTATTGTTTTTGTTACTGTTATGGTTATTGTTATTGTTATTGTTATTGTTATTGTTATAGTTATTGTTATTTTTATTGTTATTGTAACTGTTATTGTTATTGTTATCATTATTATTGTATTGTTATTGTTATTGTTATTGTTATTGTTATTGTTATTGTTATTGTTATTGTTAATACTCTTTTTATTATTATTCTTGCTATTGTTATTGTAATTATACTAGTTATTATGAACCTTGTTAATATATTAATTATTATTATTATTATTGTTATTATTATACGTGTAATTATTATTCTTTTTATTATCATTCTTGTTATTATTCTCATAATAATTATTATTATTATCATACTTCCTATTATTATTCTTGTTTTCATTATTATTATTATTATTATTATTATTATTCTTGTTATTATTATTCCCGTTACTACTATTAATATTGGTATTATTATTAATCTTTTTATTATTATTATTATTATTATTATTATTCTTGTTACTATTATTATTAGTATATCTATTATTGTCATTATTATTGTAACTATTGTTATGACTATTCTTGTTATAATTAATAATATTATTATTCATGTTATTATTATTATTATTATTGTTATTTTTATTATTATTACTCTTTCATTATTATTCTTATTATTAATATTATTATTATTATTATTATTATTATTATTATTATTATTATTATTATTATTATTATTATTATTATTATTATTATTATGATTATTATTATTATTCTTTATAATATTATACTTGTTTTTAATATTATTATTATTATATTTATTATTCTTGTTACTTTTACTAATATTATATCTATTTTTGTTATTATTATTCTTTTTATTAATATTATTATTATTGTTACTATTATTATTGTTATCGTTATTAATATTGTTATTATTATTGTTATTGTTATTGTTATTGTTTTTGTTACTGTTATTGTTATTGTTATTGTTATTGTTTTTGTTATTGTTATTGTTATTTTTATTATTACTGTTATTGTTATTGTTATTGTTATTTTTATTGTTATTGTTACTGTTACTGTTATTGTTATCATTATTATTATTATTGTTATTATTATTCTTGTTATTATTATTATTATTATTAGTATTGTTAATACTATTTTTATTATTATTCTTGCTATTGTTATTGTAATTATACTAGTTATTATGAACCTTGTTATTATATTTATTATTATTATTATTATAGTTATTATTATACGTGTAATTATTATTCTTGTTATTATCATTCTTGTTATTATTCTCATAATAATTATTATTATTTTCATACTTCCTATTATTATTCTTGTTCTTATTATTATTATTATTATTATTATTGTTATTGTTATTGTTATTGTTATTGTGATTAATATTATTGTTATTATTATAATTAATATTATTATTTTTATTATAATTCTTGTTATTCTTATTCTTGTTATTACCATTATTATTGTAACTATTGTTATGACTATTCTTGTTATAATTAATAATATTATTATTCATGTTATTATTATTATTATTCTTGTTATTTTTATTATTATTACTCTTTCATTATTATTATTATTATTATTATTATTATTTTTATTATTATTATTATTATTATAATTATTATTATTATTATTATTATTATTATTATTATTATTCTTGATAATATTATTCTTGTTACTTTTATTAATATTATATCTATTTATGTTATTATTATTCTTTTTTTTAATATTATTATTAATGTTATTATTATTATTGTTATCGTTATTATTATTGTTATTATTATTGTTATTGTTATTGTTTTTGTTACTGTTATTGTTATTGTTATTGTTATTGTTTTTGTTATTGTTATTGTTATTGTTATTGTTATTGTTATTTTTATTGTTATTGTTACTGTTACTGTTATTGTTATCATTATTATTATTATTGTTATTATTATTCTTGTTATTATTATTATTATTATTAGTATTGTTAATACTATTTTTATTATTATTCTTTCTATTGTTATTGTAATTATACTAGTTACTATGAACCTTGTTATGATATTAATTATTATTATTATTATTGTTATTATTATACGTGTAATTATTATTCTTGTTATTTTCATTCTTGTTATTATTCTCATAATAATTATTATTATTTTCATACTTCCTATTATTATTCTTGTTCTTATTATTATTATTATTATTATTATTATTCTTGTTATTATTATTCCCGTCACTACTATTAATATTGCTATTATTATTAATCTTGTTATTATTATTATTATTATTTTTATATTTCTTGTTACTATTATTATTAGTATATCTATTTTTGTCATTATTATTCTTGTTATTATTATTATTAATATTGATATTATTATAATTGTTATTGTTAATGTTATTGTTATTATTATTGTTATTGTTATTGTTATTGTTATTGTTATTGTTATTGTTATTGTTATTGTTATTGGTATTGTTATTGTTATTGATATTGTTATTGTTATTGTTATTGTTATTGTTATTGTTATTGTTATTGTTATTGTTATTGTTATTGTTATTGTTATTGTTATTGTTATTGTTATTGTTATTGTTATTGTTATTGTTATTGTTATTGTTATTGTTATTGTTATTAATATTATTGTTATTATTATAATTAATATTATTATTTTTATTATTATTCTTGTTATTCTTATTCTTGTTATTACCATTATTATTGTAACTATTGTTATGACTATTCTTGTTATAATTAATAATATTATTATTCATGTTATTATTATTATTATTATTGTTATTTTTATTATTATTACTCTTTCATTATTATTATTATTATTATTATTATTGTTATCATTATTATTATTATTATTATTATTATTCTTTATAATATTATTCTTGTTACTTTTATTAATATTATATCTATTTATGTTATTATTATCCTTTTTATTAATATTATTATTATTGTTATTATTATTATTGTTATCGTTATTATTATTGTTATTATTATTGTTATTGTTATTGTTTTTGTTACTGTTATTGTTATTGTTATTGTTATTGTTATTGTTTTTGTTATTGTTATTGTTATTGTTATTGTTATTGTTATTTTTATTGTTATTGTTACTGTTACTGTTATTGTTATCATTATTATTATTATTGTTATTATTATTCTTGTTATTATTATTATTATTATTATTATTGTTCATACTCTTTTTATTATTATTCTTGCTATTGTTATTGTAATTCTACTAGTTACTATGAACCTTGTTATTATATTAATTATTATTATTATTATTGTTATTATTATACGTGTAATTATTATTCTTGTTATTATCATTCTTGTTATTATTCTCATAATAATTATTATTATTATCATACTTTCTATTATTATTCCTGTTCTTATTATTATTATTATTATAATTATTCTTGTTATTATTATTCCCGTTACTAATATTAATATTGTTATTATTATTAATCTTTTTATTATTATTATTATTATTATTATTATTCTTGTTACTAATATTATTAGTATATCTATTATTGTCATTATTATTCTTGTTATTATTATTATTATTATTGATATTATTATTATTGTTATTGTTATTGTTATTGTTAATGTTATTGTTATTGTTGTTGTTATTGTTATTGTTATTGTTATTGTTATTGTTATTGTTATTGTTATTGTTATTGTTATTGTTATTGTTATTGTTATTGTTATTGTTATTGTTATTGTTAATCTTATTGTTATTGTTATTTTTATTGTTATTGTTATTGTTATTGTTATTGTTACTGTTATTGTTATTGTTATTGTTATTGTTATTGTTATTGTTATTGTTATTGTTATTGTTACTGTTATTGTTATTGTTATTGTTATTAATATTATTGTTTTTATTATAATTAATATTATTATTTTTATTATTATTCTTGTTATTCTTATTCTTGTTATTACCATTATTATTGTAACTATTGTTATGACTACTCTTGTTATTATTAATAATATTATTAATCATGTTATTATTATTATTATTCTTGTTATTTTTAATATTATTACCCTTTCATTATTATTATTATTATTATTATTATTATTATTATTATTATTATTATTATTATAATTATTATAATTATTATAATTATTATTATTATTATTATTATTATTATTATTATTCTTGATAATATTATTCTTGTTACTTTTATTAATATTATATCTATTTATGTTATTATTATTCTTTTTATTAATATTATTATTATTGTTATTATTATTATTGTTATCGTTATTATTATTGTTATTATTATTGTTATTGTTATTGTTTTTGTTACTGTTATTGTTATTGTTATTGTTATTGTTTTTGTTATTTTTATTGTTATTGTTACTGTTACTGTTATTGTTATCATTATTAGTATTATTGTTATTATTATTCTTGTTATTATTATTATTATTATTATTATTGTTCATACTCTTTTTATTATTATTCTTGCTATTGTTATTGTAATTATACTAGTTACTATGAACATTGTTATTATATTAATTATTATTATTATTATTGTTATTATTATACGTGTAATTATTATTCTTGTTATTATCATTCTTGCTATTATTCTCATAATAATTATTATTATTATCATACTTTCTATTATTATTCTTGTTCTTATTATTATTTTTATTATTATTATTCTTGTTATTATTATTCCCGTTACTAATATTAATATTGTTATTATTATTAATCTTTTTATTATTATTATTATTATTATTATTATTATTCTTGTTACTATTATTATTAGTATATCTATTACTGTCATTATTATTCTTGTTATTATTATTATTATTACTGATATTATTATTATTGTTATTGTTATTGTTATTGTTAATGTTATTGTTATTGTTATTGTTATTGTTATTGTTATTGTTATTGTTATTTTTATGATTATTGTTATTGTTATTGTTATTGTTATTGTTATTGTTATTGTTATTGTTATTGTTATTGTTATTGTTATTGTTATTGTTATTGTTATTGTTATTGTTATTGTTATTGTTATTGTTATTGTTATTGTTATTGTTATTGTTATTGTTATTGTTATTGTTATTGTTATTATTATTGTTATTGTTATTGTTATTGTTATTGTTATTTTTATTGTTATTGTTATTGTTATTGTTATTGTTATTGTTATTGTTATTGTTATTGTTATTTTTATTATTATTGTTATTTTTATTATTATTGTTACTGTTCTTGTTATCGTTAGTATTATAATTAATATTGTTATTATTATTATCATTATTATTATTATTAGTCTTATTATTCCTGTTGATACTATTCCATTTAGTATTGTTATTATTATTATTATTATTATTATTATTACTATTGTTATAATTATTATTATAATAATTATTATGATTATTCTTGTTATTCTAATTCTTGTTATTACTATTATTATTGTTTTTCTTGTTATGATTATTCTTGTTATTATTATACTTTAAAATATTATTCTTGTCATTATTATTATTAATATTATAATTATTATTCTTGTTGCTATTATTTTTAGTATATCTATTTTTGTCATTATTATTCTTCTTATTATTATTATTATTATTGATATTATTATTATTGTTATTGTAAATGATATTGTTATTATTATTGTTATTGTTATTTTTATTGTTATTGTTATTGTTATTGTTATTGTTATTGTTATTGTTATTGTTATAGTTATTGTTATTGTTATTGTTATTGTTATTGTTATTGTTATTATTATTGATATTGTTATAGTTATTGTTATTTTTATTGTTATTGTAACTGTTATTGTTATTGTTATCATTATTAATGTTATTGTTATTGTTATTGTTATTGTTATTGTTATTAATATTATTGTTATTATTATAATTAATATTATTATTTTTATTATTATTCTTGTTATTCTTATTCTTGTTATTACCATTATTATTGTAACTATTGTTATGACTACTCTTGTTATTATTAATGATATTATTAATCATGTTATTATTATTATTATTCTTGTTATTTTTATTATTATTACACTTACATTATTATTCGTATTATTATTATTATTATTATTATTATTATTATTATTATTCTTGATAATATTGTTCTTGTTATTAATATTATTATTATTATATTTATTAATCTTGTTACTTTTATTAATATTATATCTATTTTTGTTATTATTATTCTTTTTATTAATAATATTATTAATGTTACTATTATTATTGTTATCGTTATAATTAATGTTATTTTTATTGTTATTGTAACTGTTATTCTTATTGTTATTGCTATTGCTATTGTTATTGTTATTGTTATTTTATTGTTATGGTTATTGTTATTAATATTATTGTTACTATTAAAATTAGTATTATTATTTATATTATTATTCTTGTTATTCTTATTCTTGTTATTACCATTATTATTGTAACTATTGTTATGAGTACTCTTGTTATTATTAATAATATTATTATTTATGTTATTATTATTATTATTCTTGCTATTTTTATTATTATTACTCTTTCATTATTTTACTTATTATTATTATTATTATTATTGTTATTATTATTTTTATTATTATTATTCTTGATAATATTATTCTTGATATTAATCTTATTATTATTATATTTATTATTCTTGTTACTGTTATTAATATTATATCTATTATTGTTATTATTATTCTTTTTATTAATATTATTATTATTGTTACTATGATTATTGTTATCGATACTATTAATGTTATTATTACTGTTATTGTTATTGTTTTTGTTACTGTTATGGTTATTGTTATTGTTATTGTTAATGTTATTGTTATAGTTATTGTTATTTTTATTGTTATTGTAACTGTTATTGTTATTGTTATCATTATTATTGTATTGTTATTGTTATTGTTATTGTTATTGTTATTGTTATTGTTATTGTTATTGTTATTGTTATTGTTATTGTTATTGTTATTGTTATTGTTATTGTTATTTTTATTGTTATTGTTATTGTTATTGTTATTGTTATTGTTATTGTTATTGTTATTGTTATTTTTATTGTTATTGTTATTTTTATTATTATTGTTACTGTTCTTGTTATCGTTAGTATTATAATTATTATTGTTATTATTATTATCATTATTATTATTATTAGTCTTATTATTCCTGTTGATACTATTCCATTTAGTATTGTTATTATTATTATTATTATTATTATTATTATTATTATTATTATTATTACTATTGTTATAATTATTATTATAATAATTATTATGATTATTCTTGTTATTCTAATTCTTGTTATTACTATTATTATTGTTTTTCTTGTTATGATTATTCTTGTTATTATTATACTTTAAAATATTATTCTTGTTATTATTATTATTAATATTATAATTATTATTCTTGTTACTATTATTTTTAGTATATCTATTTTTGTCATTATTATTCTTCTTATTATTATTATTATTATTGATATTATTATTATTGTTATTGTAAATGATATTGTTATTATTATTGATATTGTTATAGTTATTGTTATTTTTATTGTTATTGTAACTGTTATTGTTATTGTTATCATTATTAATGTTATTGTTATTGCTATTGTTATTGTTATTGTTATTAATATTATTGTTATTATTATAATTAATATTATTATTTTTATTATTATTCTTGTTATTCTTATTCTTGTTATTACCATTATTATTGTAACTATTGTTATGACTACTCTTGTTATTATTAATGATATTATTAATCATGTTATTATTATTATTATTCTTGTTATTTTTATTATTATTACACTTACATTATTATTCGTATTATTATTATTATTATTATTATTATTATTATTATTATTCTTGATAATATTGTTCTTGTTATTAATATTATTATTATTATATTTATTAATCTTGTTACTTTTATTAATATTATATCTATTTTTGTTATTATTATTCTTTTTATTAATAATATTATTAATGTTACTATTATTATTGTTATCGTTATAATTAATGTTATTTTTATTGTTATTGTAACTGTTATTGTTATTGTTATTGTTATTGCTATTGTTATTGTTATTGTTATTTTATTGTTATGGTTATTGTTATTAATATTATTGTTACTATTAAAATTAGTATTATTATTTATATTATTATTCTTGTTATTCTTATTCTTGTTATTACCATTATTATTGTAACTATTGTTATGAGTACTCTTGTTATTATTAATAATATTATTATTCATGTTATTATTATTATTATTCTTGCTATTTTTATTATTATTACTCTTTCATTATTTTACTTATTATTATTATTATTATTATTGTTATTATTATTTTTATTATTATTATTCTTGATAATATTATTCTTGATATTAATCTTATTATTATTATATTTATTATTCTTGTTACTGTTATTAATATTATATCTATTATTGTTATTATTATTCCTTTTATTAATATTATTATTATTGTTACTATGATTATTGTTATCGATACTATTAATGTTATTATTACTGTTATTGTTATTGTTTTTGTTACTGTTATGGTTATTGTTATTGTTATTGTTATTGTTATTGTTATTGTTATAGTTATTGTTATTTTTATTGTTACTGTAACTGTTATTGTTATTGTTATCATTATTATTGTATTGTTATTGTTATTGTTTTTGTTATTGTTATTGCTATTGTTATTGTTATTGTTATTGTTATTGTTATTTTTATTGTTATTGTTACTGTTACTGTTATTGTTATTGTTATTGTTATTTTTATTGTTATTGTTACTGTTACTGTTATTGTTATCATTATTATTATTATTGTTATTATTATTCTTGTTATTATTATTATTATTATTATTATTATTGTTAATACTCTTTTTATTATTATTCTTGCTATTGTTATTGTAATTATACTAGTTATTATGAACCTTGTTATTATATTAATTATTATTATTATTATTGTTATAATTATACGTGTAATTATTATTCTTGTTATTATCATTCTTGTTATTATTCTCATAATAATTATTATTATTATCATACTTCCTATTATTATTCTTGTTTTCATTATTATTATTATTATTATTATTATTATTCCCGTTACTACTATTAATATTGGTATTATTATTAATCTTTTTATTATTATTATTATTATTATTATTATTCTTGTTACTATTATTATTAGTATATCTATTATTGTCATTATTATTCTTGTTATTATTATTATTAATATTGATATTATTATAATTGTTATTGTTAATGTTATTGTTATTATTATTGTTATTGTTATTGTTATTGTTATTGTTATTGTTATTGTTATTGTTATTGTTATTGTTATTGATATTGTTATTGTTATTGTTATTGTTATTGTTATTGTTATTGTTATTGTTATTGTTATTGTTATTGTTATTGTTATTGTTATTGTTATTGTTATTGTTATTGTTATTGATATTGTTATTGTTATTGTTATTGTTATTGTTATTGTTATTGTTATTGTTATTGTTATTGTTATTGTGATTAATATTATTGTTATTATTATAATTAATATTATTATTTTTATTATTATTCTTGTTATTCTTATTCTTGTTATTACCATTATTATTGTAACTATTGTTATGACTATTCTTGTTATAATTAATAATATTATTATTCATGTTATTATTATTATTATTATTGTTATTTTTATTATTATTACTCTTTCATTATTATTCTTATTATTATTATTATTATTATTATTATTATTATTATTATTATTATTATTATTATTATTATTATTATTATTATTATTATTATTATTATTATTATTATTATTATTCTTTATAATATTATTCTTGTTTTTAATATTATTATTATTATATTTATTATTCTTGTTACTTTTACTAATATTATATCTATTTTTGTTATTATTATTCTTTTTATTAATATTATTATTATTGTTACTATTATTATTGTTATCGTTATTATTATTGTTATTATTATTGTTATTGTTATTGTTTTTGTTACTGTTATTGTTATTGTTATTGTTATTGTTTTTGTTATTGTTATTGTTATTGTTATTATTACTGTTATTGTTATTGTTATTGTTATTTTTATTGTTATTGTTACTGTTACTGTTATTGTTATCATTATTATTATTATTGTTATTATTATTCTTGTTATTATTATTATTATTATTAATATTGTTAATTCTATTTTTATTATTATTCTTGCTATTGTTATTGTAATTATACTAGTTATTATGAACCTTGTTATTATATTTATTATTATTATTATTATTGTTATTATTATACGTGTAATTATTATTCTTGTTATTATCATTCTTGTTATTATTCTCCTAATAATTATTATTATTTTCATACTTCCTATTATTATTCTTGTTCTTATTATTATTATTATTATTATTATTCTTGTTATTATTATTCCCGAAACTACTATTAATATTGCTATTATTATTAATCTTGTTATTATTTTTATTATTATTATTCTTGTTACTATTATTATTAGTATATCTATTTTTGTCATTATTATTCTTGTTATTATTATTATTATTATCGATATTATTATTATTGTTATTGTTATTGTTATTGTTATTGTTATTGTTATTGTTATTGTTATTGTTATTGTTATTAATATTATTGTTTTTATTATAATTAATATTATTATTTTTATTATTATTCTTGTTATTCTTATTCTTGTTATTACCATTATTATTGTAACTATTGTTATGACTACTCTTGTTATTATTAATAATATTATTAGTCATGTTATTATTATTATTATTCTTGTTATTTTTATTATTATTACTCTTTCATTATTATTATTATTATTATTATTATTATTTTTATTATTATTATAATTATTATAATTATTATTATTATTATTATTATTATTATTATTATTATTATTCTTGATAATATTATTCTTGTTACTTTTATTAATATTATATCTATTTATGTTATTATTATTCTTTTTTTTAATATTATTATTATTGTTATTATTATTATTGTTATCGTTATTATTATTGTTATTATTATTGTTATTGTTATTGTTTTTGTTACTTTTATTGTTATTGTTATTGTTATTGTTTTTGTTATTGTTATTGTTATTGTTATTGTTATTGTTATTGTTATTTTTATTGTTATTGTTACTGTTACTGTTATTGTTATCATTATTATTATTATTGTTATTATTATTCTTGTTATTATTATTGTTATTATTATTATTGTTCATACTCTTTTTATTATTATTCTTTCTATTGTTATTGTAATTATACTAGTTACTATGAACCTTGATATTATATTAATTATTATTATTATTATTGTTATTATTATACGTGTAATTATTATTCTTGTTATTTTCATTCTTGTTATTATTCTCATAATAATTATTATTATTATCATACTTTCTATTATTATTCTTGTTCTTATTATTATTTTTATTATTATTATTCTTGTTATTATTATTCCCGTTACTAATATTAATATTGTTATTATTATTAATCTTTTTATTATTATTATTATTATTATTATTATTCTTGTTACTATTATTATTAGTATATCTATTACTGTCATTATTATTCTTGTTATTATTATTATTATTACTGATATTATTATTATTGTTATTGTTATTGTTATTGTTATTGTTATTGTTATTGTTATTGTTATTGTTATTGTTATTGTTATTGTTATTTTTATGATTATTGTTATTGTTATTGTTATTGTTATTGTTATTGTTATTGTTATTTTTATTGTTATTGTTATTGTTATTGTTATTGTTATTGTTATTGTTATTGTTATTGTTATTTTTATTGTTATTGTTATTTTTATTATTATTGTTACTGTTCTTGTTATCGTTAGTATTATAATTATTATTGTTATTATTATTATCATTATTATTATTATTAGTCTTATTATTCCTGTTGATACTATTCCATTTAGTATTGTTATTATTATTATTATTATTATTATTATTATTATTATTATTATTATTACTATTGTTATAATTATTATTATAATAATTATTATGATTATTCTTGTTATTCTAATTCTTGTTATTACTATTATTATTGTTTTTCTTGTTATGATTATTCTTGTTATTATTATACTTTAAAATATTATTCTTGTTATTATTATTATTAATATTATAATTATTATTCTTGTTACTATTATTTTAAGTATATCTATTTTTGTCATTATTATTCTTCTTATTATTATTATTATTATTGATATTATTATTATTGTTATTGTAAATGATATTGTTATTATTATTGTTATTGTTATTTTTATTGTTATTGTTATTGTTATTGTTATTGTTATTGTTATTGTTATTGTTATAGTTATTGTTATTGTTATTGTTATTGTTATTGTTATTGTTATTATTATTGATATTGTTATAGTTATTGTTATTTTTATTGTTATTGTAACTGTTATTGTTATTGTTATCATTATTAATGTTATTGTTATTGTTATTGTTATTGTTATTGTTATTAATATTATTGTTATTATTATAATTAATATTATTATTTTTTTTATTATTCTTGTTATTCTTATTCTTGTTATTTCCATTATTATTGTAACTATTGTTATGACTACTCTTGTTATTATTAATGATATTATTAATCATGTTATTATTATTATTATTCTTGTTATTTTTATTATTATTACACTTACATTATTATTCGTATTATTATTATTATTATTATTATTATTATTATTATTATTCTTGATAATATTGTTCTTGTTATTAATATTATTATTATTATATTTATTAATCTTGTTACTTTTATTAATATTAAATCTATTTTTGTTATTATTATTCTTTTTATTAATAATATTATTAATGTTACTATTATTATTGTTATCGTTATAATTAATGTTATTTTTATTGTTATTGTAACTGTTATTGTTATTGTTATTGTTATTGCTATTGTTATTGTTATTGTTATTTTATTGTTATGGTTATTGTTATTAATATTATTGTTACTATTAAAATTAGTATTATTATTTATATTATTATTCTTGTTATTCTTATTCTTGTTATTACCATTATTATTGTAACTATTTTTATGAGTACTCTTGTTATTATTAATAATATTATTATTCATGTTATTATTATTATTATTCTTGCTATTTTTATTATTATTACTCTTTCATTATTTTACTTATTATTATTATTATTATTATTGTTATTATTATTTTTATTATTATTATTCTTGATAATATTATTCTTGATATTAATCTTATTATTATTATATTTATTATTCTTGTTACTGTTATTAATATTATATCTATTATTGTTATTATTATTCTTTTTATTAATATTATTATTATTGTTACTATGATTATTGTTATCGATACTATTAATGTTATTATTATTGTTATTGTTATTGTTATTGTAACTGTTATTGTTATTGTTATCATTATTATTGTATTGTTATTGTTATTGTTTTTGTTATTGCTATTGTTATTGTTATTGTTATTGTTATTGTTATTTTTATTGTTATTGTTACTGTTACTGTTATTGTTATTTTTATTGTTATTGTTACTGTTACTGTTATTGTTATCATTATTATTATTATTGTTATTATTATTCTTGTTATTATTATTATTATTATTATTATTATTGTTAATACTCTTTTTATTATTATTCTTGCTATTGTTATTGTAATTATACTAGTTATTATGAACCTTGTTATTATATTAATTATTATTATTATTATTGTTATTATTATACGTGTAATTATTATTCTTGTTATTATCATTCTTGTTATTATTCTCATAATAATTATTATTATTATCATACTTCCTATTATTATTCTTGTTTTCATTATTATTATTATTATTATTATTATTATTCTTGTTATTATTATTCCCGTTACTACTATTAATATTGGTATTATTATTAATCTTTTTATTATTATTATTATTATTATTATTATTCTTGTTACTATTATTATTAGTATATCTATTATTGTCATTATTATTCTTGTTATTATTATTATTAATATTGATATTATTATAATTGTTATTGTTAATGTTATTGTTATTATTATTGTTATTGTTATTGTTATTGTTATTGTTATTGTTATTGTTATTGTTATTGTTATTGTTATTGATATTGTTATTGTTATTGTTATTGTTATTGTTATTGTTATTGTTATTGTTATTAATATTATTGTTATTATTATAATTAATATTATTATTTTTATTATTATTCTTGTTATTCTTATTCTTGTTATTACTATTATTATTGTAACTATTGTTATGACTATTCTTGTTATAATTAATAATATTATTATTCATGTTATTATTATTATTATTATTGTTATTTTTATTATTATTACTCTTTCATTATTATTATTATTATTATTATTATTATTATTATTATTATTATTATTATTATTATTATTATTATTATTATTATTATTATTATTATTATTATTCTTTATAATATTATTCTTGTTTTTAATATTATTATTATTATATTTATTATTCTTGTTACTTTTACTAATATTATATCTATTTTTGTTATTATTATTCTTTTTATTAATATTATTATTATTGTTACTATTATTATTGTTATCGTTATTATTATTGTTATTATTATTGTTATTGTTATTGTTTTTGTTACTGTTATTGTTATTGTTATTGTTATTGTTTTTGTTATTGTTATTGTTATTGTTATTATTACTGTTATTGTTATTGTTATTGTTATTTTTATTGTTATTGTTACTGTTACTGTTATTGTTATCATTATTATTATTATTGTTATTATTATTCTTGTTATTATTATTATTATTATTAATATTGTTAATTCTATTTTTATTATTATTCTTGCTATTGTTATTGTAATTATACTAGTTATTATGAACCTTGTTATTATATTTATTATTATTATTATTATTGTTATTATTATACGTGTAATTATTATTCTTGTTATTATCATTCTTGTTATTATTCTCCTAATAATTATTATTATTTTCATACTTCCTATTATTATTCTTGTTCTTATTATTATTATTATTATTATTATTCTTGTTATTATTATTCCCGAAACTACTATTAATATTGCTATTATTATTAATCTTGTTATTATTTTTATTATTATTATTCTTGTTACTATTATTATTAGTATATCTATTTTTGTCATTATTATTCTTGTTATTATTATTATTATTATCGATATTATTATTATTGTTATTGTTATTGTTATTGTTACTGTTATTGTTATTGTTATTGTTATTGTTATTGTTATTGTTATTGTTATTGTTATTATTTTTATTATTATTCTTGTTATTCTTATTCTTGTTATTACCATTATTATTGTAACTATTGTTATGAGTACTCTTGTTATTATTAATAATATTATTAATCATGTTATTATTATTATTATTCTTGTTATTTTTATTATTATTACTCTTTCATTATTATTCGTATTATTATTATTATTATTTTTATTATTATTATAATTATTATAATTATTATTATTATTATTATTATTATTATTATTATTATTCTTGATAATATTATTCTTGTTACTTTTATTAATATTATATCTATTTATGTTATTATTATTCTTTTTTTTAATATTATTATTATTGTTATTATTATTATTGTTATCGTTATTATTATTGTTATTATTATTGTTATTGTTATTGTTTTTGTTACTGTTATTGTTATTGTTATTGTTATTGTTTTTGTTATTGTTATTGTTATTGTTATTGTTATTGTTATTTTTATTGTTATTGTTACTGTTACTGTTATTGTTATCATTATTATTATTATTGTTATTATTATTCTTGTTATTATTATTGTTATTATTATTATTGTTCATACTCTTTTTATTATTATTCTTTCTATTGTTATTGTAATTATACTAGTTACTATGAACCTTGTTATTATATTAATTATTATTATTATTATTGTTATTATTATACGTGTAATTATTATTCTTGTTATTATCATTCTTGTTATTATTCTCATAATAATTATTATTATTATCATACTTCCTATTATTATTCTTGTTCTTATTATTATTATTATTATTATTATTATTCTTGTTATTATTATTCCCGTCACTACTATTAATATTGCTATTATTATTAATCTTGTTATTATTATTATTATTATTATTATATTTCTTGTTACTATTATTATTAGTATATCTATTTTTGTCATTATTATTCTTGTTATTATTATTATTAATATTGATATTATTATAATTGTTATTGTTAATGTTATTGTTATTATTATTGTTATTGTTATTGTTATTGTTATTGTTATTGTTATTGTTATTGTTATTGTTATTGTTATTGTTATTTTTATTGTTATTGTTATTGTTATTGTTATTGTTATTGTTATTGTTATTGTTATTGTTATTGTTATTGTTATTGTTGTTGTTATTGTTATTGTTATTTTTATTGTTATTGTTATTTTTATTGTTATTGTTACTGTTATTGTTATCGTTAGTATTATAATTATTATTGTTATTATTATTATCATTATTATTATTATTAGTCTTATTAATCCTGTAGATACTATTCCATTTAGTATTGTTATTATTATTATTATTATTATTATTATTATTATTATTATTACTCTTGTTATAATTATTATTATAATAATTATTATGATTATTCTTGTTATTCTAATTCTTGTTATTACTATTATTATTGTTTTTCTTGTTATGATTATTCTTATTATTATTATTCTTGAAAATATTATTCTTGTTATTATTATTATTAATATTATAATTATTATTCTTGTTACTATTATTTTTAGTATATCTATTTTTGTCATTATTATTCTTCTTATTTTTATTATTAATATTGATATTATTATTATTGTTATTGTTACTGTTATTGTTATTATTATTGTTATTGTTATTTTTATTGTTGATGTTATTGTTATTGTTATTGTTATTGCTATTATTATTGTTATTGTTATAGTTATTGTTATTGTTATTGTTATTGTTATTGCTATTGTTATTATTATTATTATTGTTATAGTTATTGTTATTTTTATTGTTATTGTAACTGTTATTGTTATTGTTATCATTATTATTTTTATTGTTATTGTTATTGTTAATGTTATTGTGATTAATATTATTTTTATTATTATAATTAATATTATTATTTTTATTATTATTCTTGTTATTCTTATTCTTGTTATTACCATTATTATTGTAACTATTGTTATGACTATTCTTGTTATAATTAATAATATTATTATTCATGTTATTATTATTATTATTATTGTTATTTTTATTATTATTACTCTTTCATTATTATTCTTATTATTAATACTATTATTATTATTATTATTATTATTATTATTATTATTATTATTATTATTATTATTATTATTATTATTATTATGATTATTATTATTATTCTTTATAATATTATTCTTGTTTTTAATATTATTATTATTATATTTATTATTCTTGTTACTTTTACTAATATTATATCTATTTTTGTTATTATTATTCTTTTTATTAATATTATTATTATTGTTACTATTATTATTGTTATCGTTATTATTATTGTTATTATTATTGTTATTGTTATTGTTATTGTTTTTGTTACTGTTATTGTTATTGTTATTGTTATTGTTATTGTTATTGTTATTGTTATTGTTATTGTTATTGTTATTGTTATTGTTATTGTTATTGTTATTTTTATTGTTATTGTTATTTTTATTATTATTGTTACTGTTCTTGTTATCGTTAGTATTATAATTATTATTGTTATTATTATTATCATTATTATTATTATTAGTCTTATTATTCCTGTTGATACTATTCCATTTAGTATTGTTATTATTATTATTATTATTATTATTATTATTATTATTATTATTATTACTATTGTTATAATTATTATTATAATAATTATTATGATTATTCTTGTTATTCTAATTCTTGTTATTACTATTATTATTGTTTTTCTTGTTATGATTATTCTTGTTATTATTATACTTTAAAATATTATTCTTGTTATTATTATTATTAATATTATAATTATTATTCTTGTTACTATTATTTTAAGTATATCTATTTTTGTCATTATTATTCTTCTTATTATTATTATTATTATTGATATTATTATTATTGTTATTGTAAATGATATTGTTATTATTATTGTTATTGTTATTTTTATTGTTATTGTTATTGTTATTGTTATTGTTATTGTTATTGTTATTGTTATAGTTATTGTTATTGTTATTGTTATTGTTATTGTTATTGTTATTATTATTGATATTGTTATAGTTATTGTTATTTTTATTGTTATTGTAACTGTTATTGTTATTGTTATCATTATTAATGTTATTGTTATTGTTATTGTTATTGTTATTGTTATTAATATTATTGTTATTATTATAATTAATATTATTATTTTTTTTATTATTCTTGTTATTCTTATTCTTGTTATTTCCATTATTATTGTAACTATTGTTATGACTACTCTTGTTATTATTAATGATATTATTAATCATGTTATTATTATTATTATTCTTGTTATTTTTATTATTATTACACTTACATTATTATTCGTATTATTATTATTATTATTATTATTATTATTATTATTATTCTTGATAATATTGTTCTTGTTATTAATATTATTATTATTATATTTATTAATCTTGTTACTTTTATTAATATTAAATCTATTTTTGTTATTATTATTCTTTTTATTAATAATATTATTAATGTTACTATTATTATTGTTATCGTTATAATTAATGTTATTTTTATTGTTATTGTAACTGTTATTGTTATTGTTATTGTTATTGCTATTGTTATTGTTATTGTTATTTTATTGTTATGGTTATTGTTATTAATATTATTGTTACTATTAAAATTAGTATTATTATTTATATTATTATTCTTGTTATTCTTATTCTTGTTATTACCATTATTATTGTAACTATTTTTATGAGTACTCTTGTTATTATTAATAATATTATTATTCATGTTATTATTATTATTATTCTTGCTATTTTTATTATTATTACTCTTTCATTATTTTACTTATTATTATTATTATTATTATTGTTATTATTATTTTTATTATTATTATTCTTGATAATATTATTCTTGATATTAATCTTATTATTATTATATTTATTATTCTTGTTACTGTTATTAATATTATATCTATTATTGTTATTATTATTCTTTTTATTAATATTATTATTATTGTTACTATGATTATTGTTATCGATACTATTAATGTTATTATTACTGTTATTGTTATTGTTATTGTAACTGTTATTGTTATTGTTATCATTATTATTGTATTGTTATTGTTATTGTTTTTGTTATTGCTATTGTTATTGTTATTGTTATTGTTATTGTTATTTTTATTGTTATTGTTACTGTTACTGTTATTGTTATTTTTATTGTTATTGTTACTGTTACTGTTATTGTTATCATTATTATTATTATTGTTATTATTATTCTTGTTATTATTATTATTATTATTATTATTATTGTTAATACTCTTTTTATTATTATTCTTGCTATTGTTATTGTAATTATACTAGTTATTATGAACCTTGTTATTATATTAATTATTATTATTATTATTGTTATTATTATACGTGTAATTATTATTCTTTTTATTATCATTCTTGTTATTATTCTCATAATAATTATTATTATTATCATACTTCCTATTATTATTCTTGTTTTCATTATTATTATTATTATTATTATTATTATTCTTGTTATTATTATTCCCGTTACTACTATTAATATTGGTATTATTATTAATCTTTTTATTATTATTATTATTATTATTATTATTCTTGTTACTATTATTATTAGTATATCTATTATTGTCATTATTATTCTTGTTATTATTATTATTAATATTGATATTATTATAATTGTTATTGTTAATGTTATTGTTATTATTATTGTTATTGTTATTGTTATTGTTATTGTTATTGTTATTGTTATTGTTATTGTTATTGTTATTGATATTGTTATTGTTATTGTTATTGTTATTGTTATTGTTATTGTTATTGTGATTAATATTATTGTTATTATTATAATTAATATTATTATTTTTATTATTATTCTTGTTATTCTTATTCTTGTTATTACCATTATTATTGTAACTATTGTTATGACTATTCTTGTTATAATTAATAATATTATTATTCATGTTATTATTATTATTATTATTGTTATTTTTATTATTATTACTCTTTCATTATTATTATTATTATTATTATTATTATTATTATTATTATTATTATTATTATTATTATTATTATTATTATTATTATTCTTTATAATATTATTCTTGTTTTTAATATTATTATTATTATATTTATTATTCTTGTTACTTTTACTAATATTATATCTATTTTTGTTATTATTATTCTTTTTATTAATATTATTATTATTGTTACTATTATTATTGTTATCGTTATTATTATTGTTATTATTATTGTTATTGTTATTGTTTTTGTTACTGTTATTGTTATTGTTATTGTTATTGTTTTTGTTATTGTTATTGTTATTGTTATTATTACTGTTATTGTTATTGTTATTGTTATTTTTATTGTTATTGTTACTGTTACTGTTATTGTTATCATTATTATTATTATTGTTATTATTATTCTTGTTATTATTATTATTATTATTAATATTGTTAATTCTATTTTTATTATTATTCTTGCTATTGTTATTGTAATTATACTAGTTATTATGAACCTTGTTATTATATTTATTATTATTATTATTATTGTTATTATTATACGTGTAATTATTATTCTTGTTATTATCATTCTTGTTATTATTCTCCTAATAATTATTATTATTTTCATACTTCCTATTATTATTCTTGTTCTTATTATTATTATTATTATTATTATTCTTGTTATTATTATTCCCGAAACTACTATTAATATTGCTATTATTATTAATCTTGTTATTATTTTTATTATTATTATTCTTGTTACTATTATTATTAGTATATCTATTTTTGTCATTATTATTCTTGTTATTATTATTATTATTATCGATATTATTATTATTGTTATTGTTATTGTTATTGTTACTGTTATTGTTATTGTTATTGTTATTGTTATTGTTATTGTTATTGTTATTGTTATTATTTATATTATTATTCTTGTTATTCTTATTCTTGTTATTACCATTATTATTGTAACTATTGTTATGACTACTCTTGTTATTATTAATAATATTATTAATCATGTTATTATTATTATTATTCTTGTTATTTTTATTATTATTACTCTTTCATTATTATTATTATTATTATTATTATTATTATTATTATTATTATAATTATTATAATTATTATTATTATTATTATTATTATTATTATTATTATTCTTGATAATATTATTCTTGTTACTTTTATTAATATTATATCTATTTATGTTATTATTATTCTTGTTATTATTATTATTATTATTGTTATTATTATTATTGTTATCGTTATTATTATTGTTATTATTATTGTTATTGTTATTGTTTTTGTTACTGTTATTGTTATTGTTATTGTTATTGTTTTTGTTATTGTTATTGTTATTGTTATTGTTATTGTTATTTTTATTGTTATTGTTACTGTTACTGTTATTGTTATCATTATTATTATTATTGTTATTATTATTCTTGTTATTATTATTGTTATTATTATTATTGTTCATACTCTTTTTATTATTATTCTTTCTATTGTTATTGTAATTATACTAGTTACTATGAACCTTGTTATTATATTAATTATTATTATTATTATTGTTATTATTATACGTGTAATTATTATTCTTGTTATTATCATTCTTGTTATTATTCTCATAATAATTATTATTATTATCATACTTCCTATTATTATTCTTGTTCTTATTATTATTATTATTATTATTATTATTCTTGTTATTATTATTCCCGTCACTACTATTAATATTGCTATTATTATTAATCTTGTTATTATTATTATTATTATTATTATTCTTGTTACTATTATTATTAGTATATCTATTTTTGTCATTATTATTCTTGTTATTATTATTATTAATATTGATATTATTATAATTGTTATTGTTAATGTTATTGTTATTATTATTGTTATTGTTATTGTTATTGTTATTGTTATTGTTATTGTTATTGTTATTGTTATTGTTATTGTTATTTTTATTGTTATTGTTATTGTTATTGTTATTGTTATTGTTATTGTTATTGTTATTGTTATTGTTATTGTTATTGTTGTTGTTATTGTTATTGTTATTTTTATTGTTATTGTTATTTTTATTGTTATTGTTACTGTTATTGTTATCGTTAGTATTATAATTATTATTGTTATTATTATTATCATTATTATTATTATTAGTCTTATTAATCCTGTTGATACTATTCCATTTAGTATTGTTATTATTATTATTATTATTATTATTATTATTATTATTATTACTCTTGTTATAATTATTATTATAATAATTATTATGATTATTCTTGTTATTCTAATTCTTGTTATTACTATTATTATTGTTTTTCTTGTTATGATTATTCTTATTATTATTATTCTTGAAAATATTATTCTTGTTATTATTATTATTAATATTATAATTATTATTCTTGTTACTATTATTTTTAGTATATCTATTTTTGTCATTATTATTCTTCTTATTTTTATTATTAATATTGATATTATTATTATTGTTATTGTTAATGTTATTGTTATTATTATTGTTATTGTTATTGTTATTGTTGATGTTATTGTTATTGTTATTGTTATTGCTATTATTATTGTTATTGTTATAGTTATTGTTATTGTTATTGTTATTGTTATTGCTATTGTTATTATTATTGTTATTGTTATAGTTATTGTTATTTTTATTGTTATTGTAACTGTTATTGTTATTGTTATCATTATTATTTTTATTGTTATTGTTATTGTTAATGTTATTGTGATTAATATTATTTTTATTATTATAATTAATATTATTATTTTTATTATTATTCTTGTTATTCTTATTCTTGTTATTACCATTATTATTGTAACTATTGTTATGACTATTCTTGTTATAATTAATAATATTATTATTCATGTTATTATTATTATTATTATTGTTATTTTTATTATTATTACTCTTTCATTATTATTCTTATTATTAATACTATTATTATTATTATTATTATTATTATTATTATTATTATTATTATTATTATTATTATTATTATTATTATTATGATTATTATTATTATTCTTTATAATATTATTCTTGTTTTTAATATTATTATTATTATATTTATTATTCTTGTTACTTTTATTAATATTATATCTATTTTTGTTATTATTATTCTTTTTATTAATATTATTATTATTGTTACTATTATTATTGTTATCGTTATTATTATTGTTATTATTATTGTTATTGTTATTGTTATTGTTTTTGTTACTGTTATTGTTATTGTTATTGTTATTGTTATTGTTATTGTTATTGTTATTGTTATTGTTATTGTTATTGTTATTGTTATTGTTATTGTTATTGTTATTGTTATTAATATTATTGTTATTATTATAATTAATATTATTATTTTTATTATTATTCTTGTTATTCTTATTCTTGTTATTACCATTATTATTGTAACTATTGTTATGACTATTCTTGTTATAATTAATAATATTATTATTCATGTTATTATTATTATTATTATTGTTATTTTTATTATTATTACTCTTTCATTATTATTCTTATTATTAATATTATTATTATTATTATTATTATTATTATTATTATTATTATTATTATTATTATTATTATTATTATTCTTTATAATATTATTCTTGTTACTTTTATTAATATTATATCTATTTATGTTATTATTATTCTTTTTATTAATATTATTATTATTGTTATTATTATTATTGTTATCGTTATTATTATTGTTATTATTATTGTTATTGTTATTGTTTTTGTTACTGTTATTGTTATTGTTATTGTTATTGTTATTGTTTTTGTTATTGTTATTGTTATTGTTATTGTTATTGTTATTTTTATTGTTATTGTTACTGTTACTGTTATTGTTATCATTATTATTATTATTGTTATTATTATTCTTGTTATTATTATTATTATTATTATTATTGTTCATACTCTTTTTATTATTATTCTTGCTATTGTTATTGTAATTATACTAGTTACTATGAACCTTGTTATTATATTAATTATTATTATTATTATTGTTATTATTATACGTGTAATTATTATTCTTGTTATTATCATTCTTGTTATTATTCTCATAATAATTATTATTATTATCATACTTTCTATTATTATTCCTGTTCTTATTATTATTATTATTATTATTATTCTTGTTATTATTATTCCCGTTACTAATATTAATATTGTTATTATTATTAATCTTTTTATTATTATTATTATTATTATTATTATTCTTGTTACTAATATTATTAGTATATCTATTATTGTCATTATTATTCTTGTTATTATTATTATTATTATTGATATTATTATTATTGTTATTGTTATTGTTATTGTTAATGTTATTGTTATTGTTGTTGTTATTGTTATTGTTATTGTTATTGTTATTGTTATTGTTATTGTTATTGTTATTGTTATTGTTATTGTTATTGTTATTGTTATTGTTATTGTTATTGTTAATCTTATTGTTATTGTTATTTTTATTGTTATTGTTATTGTTATTGTTATTGTTATTGTTATTGTTATTGTTATTGTTATTGTTATTGTTATTGTTATAATTATTATAATTATTATTATTATTATTATTATTATTATTATTATTCTTGATAATATTATTCTTGTTACTTTTATTAATATTATATCTATTTATGTTATTATTATTCTTTTTATTAATATTATTATTATTGTTATTATTATTATTGTTATCGTTATTATTATTGTTATTATTATTGTTATTGTTATTGTTTTTGTTACTGTTATTGTTATTGTTATTGTTATTGTTTTTGTTATTTTTATTATTATTACACTTACATTATTATTCGTATTATTATTATTATTATTATTATTATTATTATTATTATTCTTGATAATATTGTTCTTGTTATTAATATTATTATTATTATATTTATTAATCTTGTTACTTTTATTAATATTATATCTATTTTTGTTATTATTATTCTTTTTATTAATAATATTATTAATGTTACTATTATTATTGTTATCGTTATAATTAATGTTATTTTTATTGTTATTGTAACTGTTATTGTTATTGTTATTGTTATTGCTATTGTTATTGTTATTGTTATTTTATTGTTATGGTTATTGTTATTAATATTATTGTTACTATTAAAATTAGTATTATTATTTATATTATTATTCTTGTTATTCTTATTCTTGTTATTACCATTATTATTGTAACTATTGTTATGAGTACTCTTGTTATTATTAATAATATTATTATTCATGTTATTATTATTATTATTCTTGCTATTTTTATTATTATTACTCTTTCATTATTTTACTTATTATTATTATTATTATTATTGTTATTATTATTTTTATTATTATTATTCTTGATAATATTATTCTTGATATTAATCTTATTATTATTATATTTATTATTCTTGTTACTGTTATTAATATTATATCTATTATTGTTATTATTATTCCTTTTATTAATATTATTATTATTGTTACTATGATTATTGTTATCGATACTATTAATGTTATTATTACTGTTATTGTTATTGTTTTTGTTACTGTTATGGTTATTGTTATTGTTATTGTTATTGTTATTGTTATTGTTATAGTTATTGTTATTTTTATTGTTATTGTAACTGTTATTGTTATTGTTATCATTATTATTGTATTGTTATTGTTATTGTTTTTGTTATTGTTATTGTTATTGTTATTGTTATTGTTATTGTTATTGTTATTTTTATTGTTATTGTTACTGTTACTGTTATTGTTATTGTTATTGTTATTTTTATTGTTATTGTTACTGTTACTGTTATTGTTATCATTATTATTATTATTGTTATTATTATTCTTGTTATTATTATTATTATTATTATTATTATTGTTAATACTCTTTTTATTATTAATCTTGCTATTGTTATTGTAATTATACTAGTTATTATGAACCTTGTTATTATATTTATTATTATTATTATTATTGTTATTATTATACGTGTAATTATTATTCTTGTTATTATCATTCTTGTTATTATTCTCATAATAATTATTATTATTATCATACTTCCTATTATTATTCTTGTTCTTATTATTATTATTATTATTATTATTCTTGTTATTATTATTCCCGAAACTACTATTAATATTGCTATTATTATTAATCTTGTTATTATTATTATTATTATTATTCTTGTTATTATTATTATTAGTATATCTATTTTTGTCATTATTATTCTTGTTATTATTATTATTATTATCGATATTATTATTATTGTTATTGTTATTGTTATTGTTATTGTTATTGTTATTGTTATTGTTATTGTTATTGTTATTGTTATTGATATTGTTATTGTTATTGTTATTGTTATTGTTATTGTTATTGTTATTGTTATTGTTATTGTTATTGTTATTGTTATTGTTATTGTTATTGTTATTGTTATTGATATTGTTATTGTTATTGTTATTGTTATTGTTATTGTTATTGTTATTGTTATTGTTATTGTTATTGTGATTAATATTATTGTTATTATTATAATTAATATTATTATTTTTATTATTATTCTTGTTATTCTTATTCTTGTTATTACCATTATTATTGTAACTATTGTTATGACTATTCTTGTTATAATTAATAATATTATTATTCATGTTATTATTATTATTATTATTGTTATTTTTATTATTATTACTCTTTCATTATTATTCTTATTATTATTATTATTATTATTATTATTATTATTATTATTATTATTATTATTATTATTATTATTATTATTATTCTTTATAATATTATTCTTGTTTTTAATATTATTATTATTATATTTATTATTCTTGTTACTTTTATTAATATTATATCTATTTTTGTTATTATTATTCTTTTTATTAATATTATTATTATTGTTACTATTATTATTGTTATCGTTATTATTATTGTTATTATTATTGTTATTGTTATTGTTTTTGTTACTGTTATTGTTATTGTTATTGTTATTGTTTTTGTTATTGTTATTGTTATTGTTATTATTACTGTTATTGTTATTGTTATTGTTATTTTTATTGTTATTGTTACTGTTACTGTTATTGTTATCATTATTATTATTATTGTTATTATTATTCTTGTTATTATTATTATTATTATTAATATTGTTAATTCTATTTTTATTATTATTCTTGCTATTGTTATTGTAATTATACTAGTTATTGTGAACCTTGTTATTATATTTATTATTATTATTATTATTGTTATTATTATACGTGTAATTATTATTCTTGTTATTATCATTCTTGTTATTATTCTCCTAATAATTATTATTATTTTCATACTTCCTACTATTATTCTTGTTCTTATTATTATTATTATTATTATTATTCTTGTTATTATTATTCCCGAAACTACTATTAATATTGCTATTATTATTAATCTTGTTATTATTTTTATTATTATTATTCTTGTTACTATTATTATTAGTATATCTATTTTTGTCATTATTATTCTTGTTATTATTATTATTATTATTGATATTATTATTATTGTTATTGTTATTGTTATTGTTATTGTTATTGTTATTGTTATTGTTATTGTTATTGTTATTGTTATTGTTATTGTTATTGTTATTAATATTATTGTTATTATTATAATTAATATTATTATTTTTATTATTATTCTTGTTATTCTTATTCTTGTTATTACCATTATTATTGTAACTATTGTTATGACTACTCTTGTTATTATTAATAATATTATTAATCATGTTATTATTATTATTATTCTTGTTATTTTTATTATTATTACTCTTTCATTATTATTATTATTATTATTATTATTATTTTTATTATTATTATTATTATTATAATTATTATTATTATTATTATTATTATTATTATTATTATTCTTGATAATATTATTCTTGTTACTTTTATTAATATTATATCTATTTATGTTATTATTATTCTTTTTATTAATATTATTATTATTGTTATTATTATTATTGTTATCGTTATTATTATTGTTATTATTATTGTTATTGTTATTGTTTTTGTTACTGTTATTGTTATTGTTATTGTTATTGTTTTTGTTATTGTTATTGTTATTGTTATTGTTATTGTTATTTTTATTGTTATTGTTACTGTTACTGTTATTGTTATCATTATTATTATTATTGTTATTATTATTCTTGTTATTATTATTGTTATTATTATTATTGTTCATACTCTTTTTATTATTATTCTTTCTATTGTTATTGTAATTATACTAGTTACTATGAACCTTGTTATTATATTAATTATTATTATTATTATTGTTATTATTATACGTGTAATTATTATTCTTGTTATTATCATTCTTGTTATTATTCTCATAATAATTATTATTATTATCATACTTCCTATTATTATTCTTGTTCTTATTATTATTATTATTATTATTATTATTCTTGTTATTATTATTCCCGTCACTACTATTAATATTGCTATTATTATTAATCTTGTTATTATTATTATTATTATTATTATTCTTGTTACTATTATTATTAGTATATCTATTTTTGTCATTATTATTCTTGTTATTATTATTATTAATATTGATATTATTATAATTGTTATTGTTAATGTTATTGTTATTATTATTGTTATTGTTATTGTTATTGTTATTGTTATTGTTATTGTTATTGTTATTGTTATTGTTATTTTTATTGTTATTGTTATTGTTATTGTTATTGTTATTGTTATTGTTATTGTTATTGTTATTGTTATTGTTATTGTTGTTGTTATTGTTATTGTTATTTTTATTGTTATTGTTATTTTTATTGTTATTGTTACTGTTATTGTTATCGTTAGTATTATAATTATTATTGTTATTATTATTATCATTATTATTATTATTAGTCTTATTAATCCTGTAGATACTATTCCATTTAGTATTGTTATTATTATTATTATTATTATTATTATTATTATTATTATTACTCTTGTTATAATTATTATTATAATAATTATTATGTTTATTCTTGTTATTCTAATTCTTGTTATTACTATTATTATTGTTTTTCTTGTTATGATTATTCTTATTATTATTATTCTTGAAAATATTATTCTTGTTATTATTATTATTAATATTATAATTATTATTCTTGTTACTATTATTTTTAGTATATATATTTTTGTCATTATTATTCTTCTTATTTTTATTATTAATATTGATATTATTATTATTGTTATTGTTAATGTTATTGTTATTATTATTGTTATTGTTATTTTTATTGTTGATGTTATTGTTATTGTTATTGTTATTGCTATTGTTATTGTTATTGTTATAGTTATTGTTATTGTTATTGTTATTGTTATTGCTATTGTTATTATTATTATTATTGTTATAGTTATTGTTATTTTTATTGTTATTGTAACTGTTATTGTTATTGTTATCATTATTATCGTTATTGTTATTGTTATTGTTATTGTTATTGTGATTAATATTATTTTTATTATTATAATTAATATTATTATTTTTATTATTATTCTTGTTATTCTTATTCTTGTTATTACCATTATTATTGTAACTATTGTTATGACTATTCTTGTTATAATTAATAATATTATTATTCATGTTATTATTATTATTATTATTGTTATTTTTATTATTATTACTCTTTCATTATTATTCTTATTATTAATATTATTATTATTATTATTATTATTATTATTATTATTATTATTATTATTATTATTATTATTATTATTATTATTATGATTATTATTATTATTCTTTATAATATTATTCTTGTTTTTAATATTATTATTATTATATTTATTATTCTTGTTACTTTTATTAATATTATATCTATTTTTGTTATTATTATTCTTTTTATTAATATTATTATTATTGTTACTATTATTATTGTTATCGTTATTATTATTGTTATTATTATTGTTATTGTTATTGTTATTGTTTTTGTTACTGTTATTGTTATTGTTATTGTTATTGTTTTTGTTATTGTTATTGTTATTGTTATTATTACTGTTATTGTTATTGTTATTGTTATTTTTATTGTTATTGTTACTGTTACTGTTATTGTTATCATTATTATTATTATTGTTATTATTATTCTTGTTATTATAATTATTATTATTAGTATTGTTAATACTATTTTTATTATTATTCTTGCTATTGTTATTGTAATTATACTAGTTATTATGAACCTTGTTATTATATTTATTATTATTATTATTATTGTTATTATTATACGTGTAATTATTATTCTTGTTATTATCATTCTTGTTATTATTCTCATAATAATTATTATTATTTTCATACTTCCTATTATTATTCTTGTTCTTATTATTATTATTATTATTATTATTCTTGTTATTATTATTATTAGTATATCTATTTTTGTCATTATTATTCTTGTTATTATTATTATTATTATCGATATTATTATTATTGTTATTGTTACTGTTCTTGTTATCGTTAGTATTATAATTATTATTGTTATTATTATTATCATTATTATTATTATTAGTCTTATTATTCCTGTTGATACTATTCCATTTAGTATTGTTATTATTATTATTATAATTATTATTATTATTATTATTATTATTATTATTACTATTGTTATAATTATTATTATAATAATTATTATGATTATTCTTGTTATTCTAATTCTTGTTATTACTATTATTATTGTTTTTCTTGTTATGATTATTCTTGTTATTATTATACTTTAAAATATTATTCTTGTTATTATTATTATTAATATTATAATTATTATTCTTGTTACTATTATTTTTAGTATATCTATTTTTGTCATTATTATTCTTCTTATTATTATTATTATTATTGATATTATTATTATTGTTATTGTAAATGATATTGTTATTATTATTGTTATTGTTATTTTTATTGTTATTGTTATTGTTATTGTTATTGTTATTGTTATTGTTATTGTTATAGTTATTGTTATTGTTATTGTTATTGTTATTGTTATTGTTATTATTATTGATATTGTTATAGTTATTGTTATTTTTATTGTTATTGTAACTGTTATTGTTATTGTTATCATTATTAATGTTATTGTTATTGTTATTGTTATTGTTATTGTTATTAATATTATTGTTATTATTATAATTAATATTATTATTTTTATTATTATTCTTGTTATTCTTATTCTTGTTATTACCATTATTATTGTAACTATTGTTATGACTACTCTTGTTATTATTAATGATATTATTAATCATGTTATTATTATTATTATTCTTGATATTTTTATTATTATTACACTTACATTATTATTCGTATTATTATTATTATTATTATTATTATCATTATTATTATTATTCTTGATAATATTGTTCTTGTTATTAATATTATTATTATTATATTTATTAATCTTGTTACTTTTATTAATATTATATCTATTTTTGTTATTATTATACTTTTTATTAATAATATTATTAATGTTACTATTATTATTGTTATCGTTATAATTAATGTTATTTTTATTGTTATTGTAACTGTTATTGTTATTGTTATTGTTATTGCTATTGTTATTGTTATTGTTATTTTATTGTTATGGTTATTGTTATTAATATTATTGTTACTATTAAAATTAGTATTATTATTTATATTATTATTCTTGTTATTCTTATTCTTGTTATTACCATTATTATTGTAACTATTGTTATGAGTACTCTTGTTATTATTAATAATATTATTATTCATGTTATTATTATTATTATTCTTGCTATTTTTATTATTATTACTCTTTCATTATTTTACTTATTATTATTATTATTATTATTGTTATTATTATTTTTATTATTATTATTCTTGATAATATTATTCTTGATATTAATCTTATTATTATTATATTTATTATTCTTGTTACTGTTATTAATATTATATCTATTATTGTTATTATTATTCTTTTTATTAATATTATTATTATTGTTACTATGATTATTGTTATCGATACTATTAATGTTATTATTATTGTTATTGTTATTGTTTTTGTTACTGTTATGGTTATTGTTATTGTTATTGTTATTGTTATTGTTATAGTTATTGTTATTTTTATTGTTATTGTAACTGTTATTGTTATTGTTATCATTATTATTGTATTGTTATTGTTATTGTTTTTGTTATTGCTATTGTTATTGTTATTGTTATTGTTATTGTTATTTTTATTGTTATTGTTACTGTTACTGTTATTGTCATTGTTATTGTTATTTTTATTGTTATTGTTACTGTTACTGTTATTGTTATCATTATTATTATTATTGTTATTATTATTCTTGTTATTATTATTATTATTATTATAATTGTTAATACTCTTTTTATTATTATTCTTGCTATTGTTATTGTAATTATACTAGTTATTATGAACCTTGTTTTTATATTAATTATTATTATTATTATTGTTATAATTATACGTGTAATTATTATTCTTGTTATTATCATTCTTGTTATTATTCTCATAATAATTATTATTATTATCATACTTCCTATTATTATTCTTGTTTTCATTATTATTATTATTATTATTATTATTATTATTCCCGTTACTACTATTAATATTGGTATTATTATTAATCTTTTTATTATTATTATTATTATTATTATTATTCTTGTTACTATTATTATTAGTATATCTATTATTGTCATTATTATTCTTGTTATTATTATTATTAATATTGATATTATTATAATTGTTATTGTTAATGTTATTGTTATTATTATTGTTATTGTTATTGTTATTGTTATTGTTATTGTTATTGTTATTGTTATTGATATTGTTATTGTTATTGTTATTGTTATTGTTATTGTTATTGTTATTGTTATTGTTATTGTTATTGTTATTGTTATTGTTATTGTTATTGTTATTGATATTGTTATTGTTATTGTTATTGTTATTGTTATTGTTATTGTTATTGTTATTGTTATTGTTATTGTTATTGTGATTAATATTATTGTTATTATTATAATTAATATTATTATTTTTATTATAATTCTTGTTATTCTTATTCTTGTTATTACCATTATTATTGTAACTATTGTTATGACTATTCTTGTTTTAATTAATAATATTATTATTCATGTTATTATTATTATTATTCTTGTTATTTTTATTATTATTACTCTTTCATTATTATTATTATTATTATTATTATTATTTTTATTATTATTATTATTATTATAATTATTATTATTATTATTATTATTATTATTATTATTATTCTTGATAATATTATTCTTGTTACTTTTATTAATATTATATCTATTTATGTTATTATTATTCTTTTTTTTAATATTATTATTAATGTTATTATTATTATTGTTATCGTTATTATTATTGTTATTATTATTGTTATTGTTATTGTTTTTGTTACTGTTATTGTTATTGTTATTGTTATTGTTTTTGTTATTGTTATTGTTATTGTTATTGTTATTGTTATTTTTATTGTTATTGTTACTGTTACTGTTATTGTTATCATTATTATTATTATTGTTATTATTATTCTTGTTATTATTATTGTTATTATTATTATTGTTCATACTCTTTTTATTATTATTCTTTCTATTGTTATTGTAATTATACTAGTTACTATGAACCTTGTTATGATATTAATTATTATTATTATTATTGTTATTATTATACGTGTAATTATTATTCTTGTTATTTTCATTCTTGTTATTATTCTCATAATAATTATTATTATTTTCATACTTCCTATTATTATTCTTGTTCTTATTATTATTATTATTATTATTATTATTCTTGTTATTATTATTCCCGTCACTACTATTAATATTGCTATTATTATTAATCTTGTTATTATTATTATTATTATTTTTATATTTCTTGTTACTATTATTATTAGTATATCTATTTTTGTCATTATTATTCTTGTTATTATTATTATTAATATTGATATTATTATAATTGTTATTGTTAATGTTATTGTTATTATTATTGTTATTGTTATTGTTATTGTTATTGTTATTGTTATTGTTATTGTTATTGTTATTGTTATTTTTATTGTTATTGTTATTGTTATTGTTATTGTTATTGTTATTGTTATTGTTATTGTTATTGTTATTGTTATTGTTGTTGTTATTGTTATTGTTATTTTTATTGTTATTGTTATTTTTATTGTTATTGTTACTGTTATTGTTATCGTTAGTATTATAATAATTATTGTTATTATTATTATCATTATTATTATTATTAGTCTTATTAATCCTGTTGATACTATTCCATTTAGTATTGTTATTATTATTATTATTATTATTATTATTATTATTACTCTTTTTATAATTATTATTATAATAATTATTATGTTTATTCTTGTTATTCTAATTCTTGTTATTACTATTATTATTGTTTTTCTTGTTATGATTATTCTTATTATTATTATTCTTGAAAATATTATTCTTGTTATTATTATTATTAATATTATAATTATTATTCTTGTTACTATTATTTTTAGTATATCTATTTTTGTCATTATTATTCTTCTTATTTTTATTATTAATATTGATATTATTATTATTGTTATTGTTAATGTTATTGTTATTATTATTGTTATTGTTATTGCTATTATTATTGTTATTGTTATAGTTATTGTTATTGTTATTGTTATTGTTATTGCTATTGTTATTATTATTATTATTGTTATAGTTATTGTTATTTTTATTGTTATTGTAACTGTTATTGTTATTGTTATCATTATTATTGTTATTGTTATTGTTATTGTTATTGTTATTGTGATTAATATTATTGTTATTATTATAATTAATATTATTATTTTTATTATTATTCTTGTTATTCTTATTCTTGTTATTACCATTATTATTGTAACTATTGTTATGACTATTCTTGTTATAATTAATAATATTATTATTCATGTTATTATTATTATTATTATTGTTATTTTTATTATTATTACTCTTTCATTATTATTCTTATTATTAATATTATTATTATTATTATTATTATTATTATTATTATTATTATTATTATTATTATTATGATTATTATTATTATTCTTTATAATATTATTCTTGTTTTTAATATTATTATTATTATATTTATTATTCTTGTTACTTTTACTAATATTATATCTATTTTTGTTATTATTATTCTTTTTATTAATATTATTATTATTATTACTATTATTATTGTTATCGTTATTATTATTGTTATTATTATTGTTATTGTTATTGTTATTGTTTTTGTTACTGTTATTGTTATTGTTATTGTTATTGTTTTTGTTATTGTTATTGTTATTTTTATTATTACTGTTATTGTTATTGTTATTGTTATTTTTATTGTTATTGTTACTGTTACTGTTATTGTTATCATTATTATTATTATTGTTATTATTATTCTTGTTATTATTATTATTATTATTAGTATTGTTAATACTATTTTTATTATTATTCTTGCTATTGTTATTGTAATTATACTAGTTATTATGAACCTTGTTATTATATTTATTATTATTATTATTATAGATATTATTATACGTGTAATTATTATTCTTGTTATTATCATTCTTGTTATTATTCTCATAATAATTATTATTATTTTCATACTTCCTATTATTATTCTTGTTCTTATTATTATTATTATTATTATTATTCTTGTTATTATTATTCCCGAAACTACTATTAATATTGCTATTATTATTAATCTTGTTATTATTATTATTATTATTATTCTTGTTATTATTATTATTAGTATATCTATTTTTGTCATTATTATTCTTGTTATTATTATTATTATTATCGATATTATTATTATTGTTATTGTTATTGTTATTGTTATTGTTATTGTTATTGTTATTGTTATTGTTATTGTTATTGTTATTGTTATTGTTATTGTTATTGGTATTGTTATTGTTATTGATATTGTTATTGTTATTGTTATTGTTATTGTTATTGTTATTGTTATTGTTATTGTTATTGTTATTGTTATTGTTATTGTTATTGTTATTGTTATTGTTATTGTTATTGTTATTGTTATTGTTATTGTTATTAATATTATTGTTATTATTATAATTAATATTATTATTTTTATTATTATTCTTGTTATTCTTATTCTTGTTATTACCATTATTATTGTAACTATTGTTATGACTATTCTTGTTATAATTAATAATATTATTATTCATGTTATTATTATTATTATTATTGTTATTTTTATTATTATTACTCTTTCATTATTATTCTTATTATTAATATTATTATTATTATTATTATTATTATTATTATTATCATTATTATTATTATTATTATTATTATTCTTTATAATATTATTCTTGTTACTTTTATTAATATTATATCTATTTATGTTATTATTATCCTTTTTATTAATATTATTATTATTGTTATTATTATTATTGTTATCGTTATTATTATTGTTATTATTATTGTTATTGTTATTGTTTTTGTTACTGTTATTGTTATTGTTATTGTTATTGTTATTGTTTTTGTTATTGTTATTGTTATTGTTATTGTTATTGTTATTTTTATTGTTATTGTTACTGTTACTGTTATTGTTATCATTATTATTATTATTGTTATTATTATTCTTGTTATTATTATTATTATTATTATTATTGTTCATACTCTTTTTATTATTATTCTTGCTATTGTTATTGTAATTCTACTAGTTACTATGAACCTTGTTATTATATTAATTATTATTATTATTATTGTTATTATTATACGTGTAATTATTATTCTTGTTATTATCATTCTTGTTATTATTCTCATAATAATTATTATTATTATCATACTTTCTATTATTATTCCCGTTCTTATTATTATTATTATTATAATTATTCTTGTTATTATTATTCCCGTTACTAATATTAATATTGTTATTATTATTAATCTTTTTATTATTATTATTATTATTATTATTATTCTTGTTACTAATATTATTAGTATATCTATTATTGTCATTATTATTCTTGTTATTATTATTATTATTATTGATATTATTATTATTGTTATTGTTATTGTTATTGTTAATGTTATTGTTATTGTTGTTGTTATTGTTATTGTTATTGTTATTGTTATTGTTATTGTTATTGTTATTGTTATTGTTATTGTTATTGTTATTGTTATTGTTATTGTTATTGTTATTGTTATTGTTAATCTTATTGTTATTGTTATTTTTATTGTTATTGTTATTGTTATTGTTATTGTTATTGTTATTGTTATTGTTATTGTTATTGTTATTGTTACTGTTATTGTCATTGTTATTGTTATTAATATTATTGTTTTTATTATAATTAATATTATTATTTTTATTATTATTCTTGTTATTCTAATTCTTGTTATTACCATTATTATTGTAACTATTGTTATGACTACTCTTGTTATTATTAATAATATTATTAATCATGTTATTATTATTATTATTCTTGTTATTTTTAATATTATTACCCTTTCATTATTATTATTATTATTATTATTATTATTATTATTATTATTATTATTATAATTATTATAATTATTATTATTATTATTATTATTATTATTAATATACTTGATAATATTATTCTTGTTACTTTTATTAATATTATATCTATTTATGTTATTATTATTCTTTTTATTAATATTATTATTATTGTTATTATTATTATTGTTATCGTTATTATTATTGTTATTATTATTGTTATTGTTATTGTTTTTGTTACTGTTATTGTTATTGTTATTGTTATTGTTTTTGTTATTTTTATTGTTATTGTTACTGTTACTGTTATTGTTATCATTATTAGTATTATTGTTATTATTATTCTTGTTATTATTATTATTATTATTATTATTGTTCATACTCTTTTTATTATTATTCTTGCTATTGTTATTGTAATTATACTAGTTACTATGAACATTGTTATTATATTAATTATTATTATTATTATTGTTATTATTATACGTGTAATTATTATTCTTGTTATTATCATTCTTGCTATTATTCTCATAATAATTATTATTATTATCATACTTTCTATTATTATTCTTGTTCTTATTATTATTTTTATTATTATTATTCTTGTTATTATTATTCCCGTTACTAATATTAATATTGTTATTATTATTAATCTTTTTATTATTATTATTATTATTATTATTATTATTCTTGTTACTATTATTATTAGTATATCTATTACTGTCATTATTATTCTTGTTATTATTATTATTATTACTGATATTATTATTATTGTTATTGTTATTGTTATTGTTAATGTTATTGTTATTGTTATTGTTATTGTTATTGTTATTGTTATTGTTATTTTTATGATTATTGTTATTGTTATTGTTATTGTTATTGTTATTGTTATTGTTATTGTTATTGTTATTGTTATTGTTATTGTTATTGTTATTGTTATTGTTATTGTTATTGTTATTGTTATTGTTATTGTTATTGTTATTGTTATTGTTATTGTTATTGTTATTATTATTGTTATTGTTATTGATATTGTTATTGTTATTGTTATTTTTATTGTTATTGTTATTGTTATTGTTATTGTTATTGTTATTGTTATTGTTATTGTTATTGTTATTTTTATTATTATTGTTATTTTTATTATTATTGTTACTGTTCTTGTTATCGTTAGTATTATAATTAATATTGTTATTATTATTATCATTATTATTATTATTAGTCTTATTATTCCTGTTGATACTATTCCATTTAGTATTGTTATTATTATTATTATTATTATTATTATTACTATTGTTATAATTATTATTGTAATAATTATTATGATTATTCTTGTTATTCTAATTCTTGTTATTACTATTATTATTGTTTTTCTTGTTATGATTATTCTTGTTATTATTATACTTTAAAATATTATTCTTGTCATTATTATTATTAATATTATAATTAATATTCTTGTTACTATTATTTTTAGTATATCTATTTTTGTCATTATTATTCTTCTTATTATTATTATTATTATTGATATTATTATTATTGTTATTGTAAATGATATTGTTATTATTATTGTTATTGTTATTGTTATTGTTATTGTTATTGTTATTGTTATTGTTATTGTTATTGTTATAGTTATTGTTATTGTTATTGTTATTGTTATTGTTATTGTTATTATTATTGATATTGTTATAGTTATTGTTATTTTTATTGTTATTGTAACTGTTATTGTTATTGTTATCATTATTAATGTTATTGTTATTGTTATTGTTATTGTTATTGTTATTAATATTATTGTTATTATTATAATTAATATTATTATTTTTATTATTATTCTTGTTATTCTTATTCTTGTTATTACCATTATTATTGTAACTATTGTTATGACTACTCTTGTTATTATTAATGATATTATTAATCATGTTATTATTATTATTATTCTTGTTATTTTTATTATTATTACACTTACATTATTATTCGTATTATTATTATTATTATTATTATTATTATTATTATTATTCTTGATAATATTGTTCTTGTTATTAATATTATTATTATTATATTTATTAATCTTGTTACTTTTATTAATATTATATCTATTTTTGTTATTATTATTCTTTTTATTAATAATATTATTAATGTTACTATTATTATTGTTATCGTTATAATTAATGTTATTTTTATTGTTATTGTAACTGTCATTGTTATTGTTATTGTTATTGCTATTGTTATTGTTATTGTTATTTTATTGTTATGGTTATTGTTATTAATATTATTGTTACTATTAAAATTAGTATTATTATTTATATTATTATTCTTGTTATTCTTATTCTTGTTATTACCATTATTATTGTAACTATTGTTATGAGTACTCTTGTTATTATTAATAATATTATTATTCATGTTATTATTATTATTATTCTTGCTATTTTTATTATTATTACTCTTTCATTATTTTACTTATTATTATTATTATTATTATTGTTATTATTATTTTTATTATTATTATTCTTGATAATATTATTCTTGATATTAATCTTATTATTATTATATTTATTATTCTTGTTACTGTTATTAATATTATATCTATTATTGTTATTATTATTCCTTTTATTAATATTATTATTATTGTTACTATGATTATTGTTATCGATACTATTAATGTTATTATTACTGTTATTGTTATTGTTTTTGTTACTGTTATGGTTATTGTTATTGTTAGTGTTATTGTTATTGTTATTGTTATAGTTATTGTTATTTTTATTGTTATTGTAACTGTTATTGTTATTGTTATCATTATTATTGTATTGTTATTGTTATTGTTTTTGTTATTGTTATTGCTATTGTTATTGTTATTGTTATTGTTATTGTTATTTTTATTGTTATTGTTACTCTTACTGTTATTGTTATTGTTATTGTTATTTTTATTGTTATTGTTACTGTTACTGTTATTGTTATCATTATTATTATTATTGTTATTATTATTCTTGTTATTATTATTATTATTATTATTATTATTGTTAATACTCTTTTTATTATTATTCTTGCTATTGTTATTGTAATTATACTAGTTATTATGAACCTTGTTATTATATTAATTATTATTATTATTATTGTTATTATTATACGTGTAATTATTATTCTTGTTATTATCATTCTTGTTATTATTCTCATAATAATTATTATTATTATCATACTTCCTATTATTATTCTTGTTTTCATTATTATTATTATTATTATTATTATTATTCCCGTTACTACTATTAATATTGGTATTATTATTAATCTTTTTATTATTATTATTATTATTATTATTATTCTTGTTACTATTATTATTAGTATATCTATTATTGTCATTATTATTCTTGTTATTATTATTATTAATATTGATATTATTATAATTGTTATTGTTAATGTTATTGTTATTATTATTGTTATTGTT